>NC_087158.1:25402039-25494539 GCF_035594125.1 Scylla paramamosain | reverse complement strand
ACCCACACAGATGATGAGTTGTTTGTGTGTGTGTGTGTGTGTGTGTGTGTGTGTGTGTGTGTGTGTGGAACGGAATCAAATACACTACTTTTCCTGACACATTCCTGCTTTTTCTCCTCGCTACACTGTCTCTCCCTTCACTAGCTCCCACTACACCTTCCCTCCCATCATCCCGCTGCCCAAAGCTTGACTCCACAACACACCTTGCGGAAATATCTAACGTAACATCCAGATTTCTACTTTCTCCCACTCCATATTCTTCCTATCCCTGCCAGAGAGAGACAGAAAGAGGAAGAGAGAGCAGCGTTGGACGTCAAGGATTTTCTTCTTTTTTTTTTTTTTGTCACGCGTCTCATTGTCTCATTCAGCTCTTCCCTTCCTGTTTTTACTTATTTATTTATTTATTTTTGCTGGGGTGGTACTTTCACTCGAACACTTCCTTTTGTAGTACTTATTTGTTTTCCTCACACTCTAACTTATTTCTTTACTTTTTTTCCTTTTCCTCTTCCCTTTTTCCTCTTCCTCCCAATCTCTATTACTGCTTCTACTTTCTTCATCCCTTGACCTCTTCTTCCGCCTTCTCATTCATATACAGTCTTTATCTTTATTCTTACTTAGCTTCACCTTCCACCTCCTTCATCTTAACATCATCATCACTCCTCCACTCCACTCCACTCCTCCACTTCGTCACCTCATATTGCTGCTGTGCTTGCAACGCTGCACGATTGTTTTAGTTCTGTTATTTAATTGTTGGCCACGAGCTGAGTATTATAGACTATAATTTTTACAAATTTACTCTATTAAAACAAAGAACAGGAATTTGTCTCCGGTCATTCACACTGAACGATTCTACTACTGATTTCTCCCTCTGTTACATGCCATGATACATATACCCCCATTGGAGAGTGTATATTTTCCTCAGAAAGGTATATTTATGTTAAGTTTGAAATTATTTATCTTCCCAGGGCCACCACGGTTTCCCATTTCTGACTGATGATTGGTAGTCATCTGTCTGGCATCTGCTTTCATTCGCCTTAATAGCTGGGATGCGGTATCGGGGTCCCTCCTCCACTGTTTCTTGTGCTTATAAACTTTTTCCTGTTGTGGTGTCCTGCGTCAGTATCTGCTTTCGTCTTGCTTGAGGCATACCGTCCCTTCTCATCTTATGCTGCACAACAACTGCGCTTGGTGCCGGCTACCTCATCCAATGCATCTTTCTTTTTCCTTGTTTTTTTTTTTTTTTTTATTTCGTCCACTTTTCCTTATTTCTTCCCCATTTAGTGTTGTAAGTATATCACCACACGGCTCAGTACTGATAGCATGGAGTCATCGCCGGCACCTGAAAACCTGAACCTTGTCCTTTTCATCTTCCAGCAAGCAAATAAGTCACACGCGCATATCTAAAGGTTTCTCAAGTCTCCAAGAACCCCATTATACTGAATTAAAAAATAATGTATTGGAAATCGACTTTACAACTCTGAACTTTCCAGCCTTAAAAAAAATATCAAACGAATAAATAAATAAAATAACAATAAAAATGACAATAATAATAATAATAATAATAATAATAATAATAATAATAATAATAAGAAGAAGAAGAAGAAGAAGAAGAAGAAGAAGAAGGAGAGAAACTGATATTTTGTATACGCTTCGTGAAACAGGATACCAACATTGGCGCGAGCTGAAAAAAATAAGGTCTACCTACCACTTCCGTCATCCGTAACACCAAGTTAACATGGGAGAGGAAGCTATGAGTGAAGGGGAGTGCGGGAGAGAGGAAGGGATGGATAGAATGACACCGGAAGGAGGGAGAGAGGATGGAGTGAATGCGGGAAGAGGGAGGGAGGGAGGGAGAGGGGGTGGTGAGTGAATATGAAGGATACCACCACTTGCTGATTCCCGCCCACAGGTCACCCACCTGCACCTGCCTCACTCCCGTGCCCTACTTTCCCAGCTCCCCAGTGCCTTCCTCCAGACACTTCATGAATCAAACTATGGGTCATCACACGAAGATCAGACACCACGGCTACAAATGTTAGGTTAAGTTTCTTTACCTAACCCAACCAAATCTAATCTAATCTATCCTCATCGCGAGAGCCGATGTGATGGCTGACCTCCATGTTTTCAGGAGATGTATATATAAGGAATGTGACATAATTGATATCTATGTTGTTTTGCCTCGTGGGTAAAATGCTTTCTTATCTGTCCTTAAGTACTTTTCTTCCTATTTACGTAAGTTTTGCTCTAACAATCGTGTTTCTTAATTTTCACTTGAATACTTGAAAGAGAATAAATAACCTTTACCTCGGCACAAGAGGTGGTGAAGAAAGCAAGTCTTTAATTCAAAAGATTTTTCAAATACAGAAAGCTCAAAAAAAAAAAATCATATTCATTCATCTGCTTGTTGGTTAAGCTGATCGTGGCTGATTGTTTTTTTTAAACTGAAAAGAAAGAATATTTTTGCTTTTCAATGTAGTTTCATGATTTTTGTTTATCATAAATGAAGTATGAATTCGTTTCTTCTGAAATACCAAGAGACAACCATAATTTCAAATAAAACTTACCGAAAGTCTATAAGTTCTTCAAGAGCAATGGAAATTAGAAAATCTGACAATCGGGAAGAGGGCTAAGGAAAATATGGGCCAAGGACAATGGCATTGAGGGTGTGAGGGAAGGCCAGCCCCGACATCTCCGACGGGCAGTGGCAGTCTGTGGCCAGACACCAACCAGCTTCCTGATTGCCCCTCACGCTCAACAAGGATCGTGCTACCCCTCGCAGATGAATCACTGTCCCCGCCCAGACACCCAAGGCACCCACCTTCTTAATGAGGAGCGCTACTCAGACTGTCCCCTCAGCGCGCCCTCAACCCGAATGTGGGTTTGAGGCATAGCTCAATGATAATAATAATAATAATAATAATAATAATAATAATAATAATAATAATAATAATAATAATAATAATGATAATAATAATTAATGCGATCACAATAAAAGTGGCTGAAGACGTACGAACTAGAGTAGAGGAGTTTTACAATGAAATTTCCGTTGACATACAGGAAAAGTAAATCAATCACCTTATTCAAACGTATTTAGCAGTGACTGAACAGTTATCGAGTCTCCCCCTGGCTGGACCATTCCTCAGCCCTGCACCACTAACGACATTGACACCTCAGCGTGGCGAGGGGACAGGCAGGATGGGGACAGCCACGCTCGTAACCCACTGTCTCGCTAGTGGGATGGTGACTCACTACTTTTTTTTTTTTTTCGCGCGCGTGTGACTCACTGGTGTTAATGTTTATGTACTCGCATGGTGGGAATTGTCAGCCCGTACTTATAAGTACACTGGGTATACGCGCATACGTGCATACATACATACATACATACATACATGCATCATACAGGAGACCGCCAAACAATAAAATAAGCCATTGAAAGCAAGTGCCATATTGTTTTGACCTTCATGATACATACATACACATACAAGCATAGATGTAAATGTTCGCCCTCATATACACACACACACACACACACACACACACACACACACACACATGCATAAGATAATCAACACCATGGAAATACGAGCCTTTTTTTCCGAGTTTTGTGGCAGTCTACCTTTTCTCATTCTCACGGAGCATTTCACCCCTTGACCCTGCCCGGCGCCGGGTACCACAGAGCGCCACCCACTGTCAGAGGGACCAGCGGGGAACGGGAAGCTTGGTACGTACTTACCTTAGTGTGTGTTGCTGGTTTGGGTGACAGGGGCGAGGAAGGACAGTCTGCAGCCACGCCTTCGCTCCTGTCATCGTGCTGGGGGAAAGTGGTCTCCAAATCCCCGGGCCCCACACCCTTGGCCTCCTTCTCTCCTGCTGGGGCTGTTTCTGTGTCCGCCATGATGAGCCGGCTTGCTGTGGAAACACGAAGGGAAGCGCCCATAGACATTATCTTATCCTCCGTGGGGTGTCCAAATCAGAACAATTGAATTAAGTTCTATAGGAAATGGGGAATGCATTTTTCTGTCTAATTTGTGGTATCTAGTTGGAGAGAACGATTTTTGTGGATCAGTTGTTTCTAAAAGCTTTTATTTACTTTATCCTCTTTTGTTATGAAAAGTCATTAAAAGGCGAATGTTCAATTTTCTCTAAATAAACAGAAAATTACACAAGCAAAATGAAATAGTAGCAAACATGAGAGAGAGAGAGAGAGAGAGAGAGAGAGAGAGAGAGAGAGAGAGAGAGAGAGAGAGAGAGAGAGAGAGAGAGAGAGAGAGAACTTCTGCAATCACACTCCTCTTATTGGTCACTGGTCAGCCTACAAGTGATTTTAGGAGGATGAGGTTGAGTCAACTTGCTCGTATGCGGAGGTCAAAGGACAACACAGAAGAACAAGACTTCAGAGGAAAGGGAGAAGGATCATTACATACCAGACGATAATGAAAGGAGAAGCAAGACATCGTTCAGGGATTTTGAGAAGCAATGGAGTGTTGGATAAAGGCTACAATCACACTGACCATAATATTGGTGGAATAAGACCTTTTCGGCAAGGCTGGCACCGTCCCACCCATCTGTGGTCAGTCATGGAAAGGAACAAGCCAGACCAGGAGGCAACACGGAGACCAAGCAGCCCAAGGAACACCCGGACAGCAAGGCAACAGTGGAAAACGTGGGTGAGCAAGGAGGATCGTAGAGCAACGGGATGAGGCTGACGCAGAAAGGAGGAAAACACGGAGGAGTGTCAGGGACCACACGATAACACATGAAGGGATGGAAAGCTGGCGGACAACAATGAGCATGGGGGCAAACCTGAGCACCACTGATGGTCGTGAGGCAGACTGACGGACCGAGCACTTGAGGAAGTGATACACACGATGGGAATGATAGCAAGAACGAGACCAATTAAAATCCTAGGTTAGAGTAGATTAGATTAGAATTCGCTGCTTTATTCACAAAAATATCGCATATGATATCATGACATAAAGAACAACGTCTTTCGCTCAGAGAGAGAGAGAGAGAGAGAGAGAGAGAGAGAGAGAGAGAGAGAGAGAGAGAGAGAGAGAGAGAGAGAGAGAGAGAGAGAGAGAGAGAGAGAGAGAGAGAGAGAGAGAGACGAGGGGTGGAACGAGCCAAACTGGTTGACAAAGAACACCAAAGCAAGCAGAAGAAGGAAGTGAAGCAGAATATAAGATAACAAGGGGAACAATGCATTTCACAGGATAGCTTGAGGGAGGAAGCCAGTCATCGTGAACTTTACACTTCATCTGTCTTGCTTGCATCATTGACAACCGGAAAGGTGAAGGCTAAGCAGCAAATTCCGTTGCTCTTTACAGCATTCGGGGTGCTTCAGATGGCGGTCGATAATGATATCTACAACCATGTAATCTAAGCAACACTTGTTTATACTGCGACTAGAGCTTCCCTGTTTGGTAATGTCTGTGTAACCTGCTGCCATCCTGTTTCTGTTAGTATGTATAGCCTGCTTGGTACAGATCCGGATGACATCAAGAAGAACCAAACATTCCACAGGAGAACTCGAGGCACGAAACCAATCATTGTGAACTTGTATACTTAACCTGCATCATTAATAACTCCAAAGATAAAAAACAGCACATTCCCGATCTATCTCCGCATCTGTGGTGGAAGGGTGTCTAGTCTACAGCCTATCACCTCTGTCCAAGCTCGTACCATCACTTGTGGGTGGAGCTTAGTGATAACTTGACTGCAATTTGTAATGGTCATCACCGAAGCGCATGTCGAGAAAACACAACTAATACTGTGACCTGTCTTAAAACATTGTAGATTGTCCTAACAGTGTTTAAGTTAATAATGAAGCAAATATATAACTGACGTAGCCGCTGACAACCACAACAATATGAGGATACTTTATTCCTTACGAACCTCTTGTCACAGTGTGTGTGTGTGTGTGTGTGTGTGTGTGTGTATGTGTGTGTGTTTTATTTAATGATAGTATGTGCAGAAGGATAAGGAAAGATAAGGAGTGAACAATTTCTGTAGGTAAGGGGGACCAGTGAGCCTTTAACATACCGATGATTGTCTATAAACACTTGCTTAACATTTGCGACCGGGTGGCTGTGCACACTTTGCAGAGTATTTTCTGAAGCCGAGGAGAGCATCAATGTCGTGGTGCAAGATGCGTGTCGAAACATTTGCAAAACACTCTCAAGAAAATTTATGCAGGAAGTGCTGTGAGCTTACCATTGATTCCTAACACTGGCAGTCTCTGACCACAACCCTTCGTGTCTCAGTATCATGACGGCATTTCAAGCTCGTCGTGGTGCAAGATGCGTGTCGAAACATAGAAATGTCCTTTATAAAAATTCTTACTTCACACAATTTAGATTACACAAGTACATCATCTACACTTAAAAGCAAGACTGAAATATCAAATATCAATCATAACTGTCTTCGAGTTCCCTTCGAGGAGAAGAATAAGATCCAGTCCAGACACATCATGCAACAATATGGTCTTGCGAGTACATCCATTAACTTGCCTGCTGAACACTATGCGTCCTCTTCTCATAGGAAACAGGAAGGATTATGCTTTGGTAAGTGACACATCCGTCACCACTAAAAGCTGCTGACGTTCCTTACCTTAAACCTATACAGACGCCATTTTAAGATACGCATGAAGCTACATAGAGAAACGTTTTAACTCTGATACATGTACAGTCGCCTCGACGGTGTTGTCACAGTTTTCAGTTTCGCTCATTGGGGACAGAGACATTCACTGGTGGTTGTAGCGATGTTATTTAGTGTGTAAACTGTACACGTGTGCTTTCTTTGAACTATTCGACTGTGATATACAAATATATAATGGTACAACACATCATACAATAGGCGTGACGATATAGTCTTAGTGTATGAAACAATACAGATTAAACCCCAGTGAGCCTTTAAGATGCCGATGATTGTCTATAAACACTTGCTTAACACTTGTGACCGGGTGTGCACACTTTGCAGAATATTTAAATATAATTATATAAAATTTTAAATATAATCATATAAATTAACTTCATAAATGTGATTAACAATCCTTAACGGCCTAACTGAGGACTAAAGCCCTAGTCAGACTGATCAAATTCCGGCGTACAGTCGCCAAAACGGGCAAGGGCAACCAACAAACTGGTGACCTGATGTATCTCGGTTTTGTGCTGAAATTTATGTGTATCCTAGTGAATCCATCCGTTCAGAGTTTGGAGACCCTCTAAATTCAGCTCCTTCACCAGCTTATAACAAACACTCTCCTCCTTCCTGATGACCCAAGATCGACCACAGGAAAGTGCCACCTTCTCCATCTGCTTAATCAAGGCAAAAGCAACAGCAAGAGCTGCACACTAGTTTAAAGCGGTTGTCCATGGTTATTGATGTAGGTCGCGCGGCCAGTGTGAACCGACTTCAACCGACCTTTACTCGTGCCCCGAGAAGAGCTGCTTAACAGGTACTTGTCTATCCTTATTTATATGGTTCATTAAAAGTTGATGGATTAACAGTAAAATAATCACAAAACAATAAGAATATTACATGAGTAAAACCTACATTAATGCGTATTGCTTCACTCCTCAACAGCTCACCACAGCACTTGAGTTAATCATCAAGCAAGTGTTCGGGTCACCTTCACATTTATTTCTTTTCTATAAAAAAAAGTTTTTGGTTTTTAAAAATATTTGTTCTAGATTATTTTATTTAGAACTTTTCCCGAATAATCACCACATATTTAATGATATTTAGTAGCGCCGAAAACAACTTGTGTAGCATTGTTCTTAATTAAAACTGGACGAAAGGATGAACTCTGACAAAGTTTCGACAGTGTCTAAGAAAACATTATTTTTAAAGTGTTATTAACATGCGCAAATTGTATATTTCTGTTTTATAAATCAAGCACAAGTTTCTCTGTAATGACAGTCAGAGAAGCACCCCGGTTTCATTTAATTCCCAAAAACTCTTTGAACAGTAAAATCTTGAGAGTACTAATCATTCTTTTCGATTGTCAGTAGCGACACCTTTTTCGTATGAAAAAAAAAAAAAAAACTTTTCCAGCTTCATCAGCATTTATATTTTTTTTCATTACTCGGTAGCTCAGTTCAACCCGGAATTGCTGCGAAATTATTATTTTGCTTCAGATAGATAATCAATAAATAAGCGAATAAATGAAAATGTAGGGTCAGGAGCTACCATATCTTGCAGCAATTCAAAATTGATACGACATTCGCTTTTCCTTATTGTACATATGACAACAGCAGCAACTGAGGAAGGAAGCAGCGCCGCTTCACGTGCCTGGAGAGATCGCGGTCCAGGATGAGATAGATATTCCTTGTCAACCATTCGTTCAGGCCAAGCGAGCCACAATCACTGTATCGAAACAAGAGCTGCCATTTTTTTTTCATTATATAATATGATATTAAAGCTCCCTGAGTGCCGAATAGTATGCATCTCTCTCTCTCTCTCTCTCTCTCTCTCTCTCTCTCTCTCTCTCTCTCTCTCTCTCTCTCTCTCTCTCTCTCTCTCTCTCTCTCTCTCTCTCTCTCTCTCTCTCTCTCTCTCTCTCTCTCTCTCTCTCTCTCTCTCTCTCTCTCTCTCTCTCTTTCTGTTCGTCTAAACTTATGTCAACAGACGAATCTATGGAAACTTACAATGTAGCTTATCAAATACTTCTATGAATATGAATACTTTATCCATTATTACTTTCTGATATAAACGAAAACACTGACAACTAATAGCAATATTTATATTTTTTTCCTATATTTTAATAATTCCTTACTTATCTAATTCATCCTTAAGACTTGGTCTATGAGCGGCTAAGGTTCTGGAAGACACGTCACAGTGATGAGACTGTGCGATTAGACTAAAACCTGACAGACTGGATCTCACTACAGTTTGGTCAAGTCTACGACATTATTCAGTGACTGTAATGTGTGAAGTCTAAAGTGTGGTAGTCACGTCTTTTAGAAAGAGTAACTAACTGTTGGGGAAGCTGGAATTATAAAGCTAGTAGGTTATAAGCTTTTGAAATACACAACAAGAAAATACAACAAAATGTAACTGTTTGAAGTACAACAAAACGTAACAGTTTCCTTTAAAGAGGAATAGAAGCGAAAACACAAGGGAGAGGATAATGTAGCTCAGCATGACACCATTTATACGATACCTTTAATTTTCTTGTAATCATGAACATAAGGATAGAGAAAATTAGTTATTTTCGTGAATTTAGTTAACGGAGAACAACAGAATACATCTGTTTTATGCCAAATGTAATCATACACATAGGAGCCTCGTTGCCTCGTTCCCAGCAGTAGCCTGTGCCAACTAAACATGCAGTGTTTAGAGAGAGACAAAGAAGAACGATTCTACCAAAAACAACAGGAGTGAAAACTTGTGTGACCTTCAAAACGTATGCGTGATCTTCAAGATGTGATGTAACAAATTTCGAGAGTGTTGCATGCTTGCAGGAAGACGACCACCATCAGGATGATTCCCTGCCCCTGTTGTGGCCCTGTTGTGCGCAACACGAAAATCAACTTGCATTCCCCAAACCGAGACCAAACAAAGGAAGATCCCGGAAGGCTGGCAAGCAACACCGCGCCACATCCCAACGCCTCATGAATAACTTCCTGACGAGGGTCGGTATAGCAGCGACGGGAGGATGCACTGTCGCCAGGGTGGGGGCGTTCTTGTCTCTGTTGCTCGTGTTTGATAGATGCTCGTAAAACCTAGTGGTAAAAAAATAGTTTTTCGCAGGGCAACAATCAAGGCTGGCAAAGAAACACCCTTGCCGGAGCATCGCTTCTAAATATAGGGAGATTTATATTTTGAAGGCCTTTGTGATTTTTCTGCCAGCCACGTGTATTAAGCATGCACACGTGTCTGGCAAGAAGACAAGGAATGAGAGCGATGTCGTGTGAACGACTTGGTACACTTACTTTCCCTAGTCAATAAACTTATGACTAGCGTTTTAATCATACCATAAATAAAGATGTACGTACCCACTTCCCGGTGTCATTATAGGCACACTTTACTGAATAGGTTTCGTTTTATAGATGGGAACGGCACTTAGGAGACAATAACTATCATACTCGTAAATCCGCACTGCTCAGAAACGCGGTACTTCAACTTTGTCCACTCATGCAGAAAACCTGGAGGAATAGTATGTTAATCCCGACATAAGACAAAACACACACACACACACACACACACACACACACACACACACACACAGACACACACACACACACACTTCACTTGGACCACCTGCCTATTTTCGCGTTTTGAGGTGAGACGGCTACTAACGCATGTGGATCGCTCAGGTTTTCATGACCAGTACTCACTACCACTTTTGATTATCTTTTTTCTCACGTATCTCGCTGGGTACCTAGTTCTTCCCATAGCTCTGATTTCTGTCTCTGCTCGTCCTAGGTAATCACCTCCAATATTTATACCTTTGACATTCTCTTAATTTTATCTCCATTCTTTTTTCCTTTTAATCGTCACTTTTTCACTCTTGTATCCATCTTATCTCCTCTTATCTTCTCTCTCTCTCTCTCTCTCTCTCTCTCTCTCTCTCTCTCTCTCTCTCTCTCTCTCTCTCTCTCTCTCTCTCTCTCTCTCTCTCTCCCCTTTCATTCTCTTAACCTATTTTTTTTTTTTAACAGTATACACTTCTCTCATTTCTTTCTTTTTTATGTCAATACCTTGCACTCGCCTCCATCTCTCTCATTACTTATTGAGTACTTCCTTGGTCAATACGAGCTCACTTACTTTCGTTGCCGCTATCCACGTAGCTGTTCGTGGAATCATGTGATCAATACCAGTAGTTGGTCACGAATATAGGTTAGGAAAAGGTCACTGCAACTCAAGTGACCTTCACAAAATTCCTCCTTTTAATTGTCTGTCTGTCTTCGGTTCCCCTATCTCGCTTCTCCTTCCTGCCCTCGTCATTCTCACCTGTCAACCTCTATCCCACCGTACAACAGTAGTAATTATACCGTCTCAGTCAGTAGGGAATTAGTAAATTTCTTAAAAATGAATAACTTCGTTAATAAAACTAAGAACTAAGCATGAACCCCTTGAGGTCCTTCACCCCTTTAGTTTGGTGGCACAGAGACAAGGCAGCAGTACATTCACCAAGGCCACGGAGGCTCGCACTCTATTTTTCAACCGTTCATTGGCATCCACAGTAATCACATGCTGCAGCACCACCGAAAAGGTTGCTTACATTATTATTCTGCCACAGTAATGAAGAGTAAGAAAGCTTGGGCAATGTCAGCTACTGAGTGAGGGTCAGCGGGGTAGTGGCGCGAAAAGTTACCTGCTCATGTGTGAAGCTGGCGCAGCGGGTAGCCACTCTCTGTGGTGCTAGGCGAACACTGGCCTCATCGTGAACAGAGAACCCAAACCCTACCTCTGGCACTACCACTTGCTCACCACCACTGCGCAATTTGAGAGAGGCATCCTGGCTATTAGACTTCCGGGGAACCTGCGACCCACGTTACCATGCTGCACACAGGAGCTGGACGGGCAAGCCTGACCTCCAATGGCCTTGTTGATCCACTGGTACTCAAGGGTCACGATATCGGTACATACCAACATTAATGATGTGCTTGACTAGATCTTTTATCATACCATAAATAAGTATGCACGTACCCACGTCCCGGTGTTATTATTCGCACACTTTACTGAAATGGGTGAGATCGACTCGTTTCCGGTGCGTCGTTATTGACAACTGCTACTTATTAGCTAACGTTAGACTGTCAATACTTTTGTTATTTATTAACCGTTATTTACATTTTATCAGTAAAATAAATCGGTCTGGATCAGCGGATGGCAATAAACGTGGACATTACTGAGGAGGACACGGAGTGTAGTAGTCGTCACGAGTGAAAGAATTCAGGATGACAAACGATCCAGTAGTTTAATCTCTTTAATGCGGTTAACCTGCAGTGACAATTACTTTGACATCAGCAAGAGGAATAATTGAACTACAGCAGATCATGCACATGCACATAATACAAAGAACACGATTCTGTAAAAATGAAGGGTTAAAATGGTTACCATAATTACGAGCGAAGCGAAGTTTACTATGGAAGTTGTGGTTTCATTCAGAGCGGCCTGCCCCGACCGTTATACTATTCAAGCGCTAATATCTCCTGAACTACGCGGCCGATCGTAACGAAATTAGCACCTTATGATAGCACAACTCTATCAATTTTATATGATATACATTTTATCTCTTCTGTTGAGTGAAGTCAATGATTAACTTGTAAAAAGTAGAAGGGTGTCGAAAATGGGATTTTTTTTTTTTAACTACTAAACCTATTTTAATGAAACTTAAGAAGTGTCATGTTATATTTTTAATAAAAATTCCTAATGTTTGTTTTGAAGTAACGCTGCGCATGCACAAAGTCAAAATTCCAACTTTTTAATTAATTAACTAATCAAACTCAAATGTTGTTGTTAATAAGAGCAATACAAGTTATAACGAAAAAGCATGTCAAATTTGCAACACTACTGCGCATGCGCAAAATACAGTATAAGACTTTTTGTAGACTGACCGTCAGTTTTCTGCAATTTTCACTAACTTCCTTTTGTCTCAACGAGAGCGAATAAATACCACTAAACACAGAATGAAATTTCTTATCCAACGGTATACAGCACAACCATTAGGCTCTCGCAAAGTTTTGAGCTATGGTGATCTGAATATTAGGCAAGTGCGTTATGTGCGTTCTGCCGGAAATTGCCGCCAACTGACAGCTTCGCTCGTGAATCGCCTTCCGAGACGTTTTACTGGTACATAATAGTTGAAGCAATAATAATAATAATAATAATAATAATAATAATAATAGACACGCAAATGCAATACTTGTATAATAATCCTCAGCGTACCTTTAATCTTTAGTGGTTACTTAGACGCTACTTTACCACATGTAGCACTTACGATTATGAAGCTCGGCGTTTAAGGGTCTAGGATTTATAGAGAAATCAGGGTTCAGTCGTAACATCTGTCTCTCTGAAGACTGGACACAATCTACAACCTTCTGAGGCCGCTGGACAAGATATGCGACCACATGCGACACATTTCTCTACAGTCAAAAGAAACCCACTGTGTCTTATCGCTGTGTCTTCACGCTGCGTCTTCAACTTTATTGCACAAACAAGACCCTCACTACCTCTCTATAGCTTAGTCCTTCTCTCGCACAACTTCACTATTCCAATTAACTACTCCATTTAACTCGGTTTCCTTATTGTTACACATCCTTCGCATAAGTCTCTCACCACCAGCCACGCAAGACATCGTGAGGCGACAACAGGCAACGAAGAGGAAGATATACAATGGTTCTTCTTTTAGCAAAGAACATCCCTATTATCTGATAGTTTTCAGAAAGAAAAAATTCTTAACTTTTTTTTTTTAATTGAGGTCCTAATCTATAAAAAAATAAATTGTGATTAGAAGATTTCTTCTAAGACTACAGATGATTATATTATGAAAAGTAAAAGAAAAGCACTGGATCAGGGGGTGCTGTGAACTTATCATTAAATCCAGCGGTGACCTCACTGAACGTTTTCCTTTGTTTCACAGCAAAAGGGATCAGTCACAGCCTGCTCTCTAAAGACAACTCTCTTCTTTCACACAAAACTAAATGCACCTAATTACACACACATACCCTTCATTCAAAATTCAAAATTAATATGGCGACTCATACACCAGCCTTGCAGTACCTTGCAGTATGGGGAGGGGACCACAAATATCCCCAGGTCGGATTGCTCTTCTGTCTTGGCACCCATCTCAACTTTTTCTTCATTAACTTCTGCAACATTCGCGGTCTTAGGTCAAATTTTCAATCTGTAAAACATCGCTTTTCCTCTATCAAACCTCATCTTCTTTTCTTCACTGAAACACAGGTGTCTGAGGCAACTGACAGTAACCCCTTTTCTGTTCCCTCCTACTTTCTCTGTCCTCATTTTCAATCTAAAGCTGATTGTTGTGTCTATGTGCGCAATGACTTAATCTGCTCTTGTGCCCACGCTCTTGAATCTTCCGAGCTTTCCACCCTCTGGTTGCCACTAGAGTCACTCTCAAACTAAATTTATCAGTGCTGTATACCTTTCACCTAACTCCTTTGAGTATAAGAGATACTTTGACTACTTAACTTCCAAAGTGGAGCACATTCTGACTCTCTTCCCTTTTGCGGAGATCTCCATTCTTGGAGACTTCAATGTTCACCACCAACTTTGGCTTTGCTCTCCCTTCACTGACCATCCTGGTGAACTAGCCTTTAACTTTGCTATCCTTCACGATTTATAATAGAGCAACTGGTGTAATTCCCTACAACTATTCCTGACCGTCTTGGAGATACGTTCAACATTCTTGACTTTTTCCTAACCCTTAATCCTTCTGTTTATGCTGTTACCCTATCTTTTCCATTGAGCTCCTCTGATCTCAATCGCATATCTGTATCTTGTCCTATCGCTCAAATCCTGAGGAGGCATTATGCTGATTTTCCTTGGCATGACTACTGCTTCCACGTCAGAGACCCGTCTGTGTGCTGAGTGCATAACAAGAGCTGATAGTGTCTGGCATGGAGGTGTACATTCCTCACTCTTTCTCTTGATCTAAACCTTCCAAACCTTGGTTTAATACAGCCTGTTCTCATGCTATACATGATAGAGAGGCGGCCCACAAAGGGTACTTGAGCCTTCCATCACCTGAATCTCATGTGCTTTATATTTCTGCCCAGTATCATGCCAAGTCTTTTCTCCAACTAGCCAAAAACTCCTTCATTAATAGAAAATGTCAAAATCTTTCAAGATCTAACTCCCCTCATGACTTCTGGAATCTAACCAAAAACATCTCCAATAACTTTGCTTCTTCATCTTTCCCTACTTTATTTCAACCTGATGGCACCACTGCCATCTCATCTATTTCTAAAGCTGAACTCTTTGCTCAAACCTTTGCTAAATATTCTACCTTGTATGATTCAGGGCTTGTTCCTCTCTCCCTTCCACCATCTGATTACTTCATGCTACCCATCAAGATGCCCTTGGAAGGCTTATGGACATGATGGGGTCCCTCCTATTGTTCTCTGATGCTGTGCCTTCGTGCTTGCACCATGCCTAGTCAAACTCTTTCAACTATCAACATCTACCTTTCTTTCTTGCTGAAAGTTTGTTTACATGCAGCCTGTTTCTAAAATGAGTGACCATTTTAGTATGTTTCATGTATATGGGAAGGTTCCACTCATACTGCTCGTTTAGACAGGGTGGAATCAAAAGCTTTTCATGTTATCAACTCCTCTCCTCTAACTGACTGTCTTCAGCCTCTTTCTCATCTACTGCTCTTTTCATGCCAACTGCTCTTCTGATCTTGCTAACTACATGCCTCCCCTCCTCCCACAGCCTTGCTGCTCAAGGCTTTCTTTTTTCTCTCAACCCTATTCTGTCCACCTCATCTAATGCAAGAGTTAACCAGTATTCTCAATCATTTGTCCCTTTCTCTGGTAAACTCTGCAACTCCTTGCCTGCTTCTGTATTTCCACCTTCCTATAACTTGAACTCTTTCAAGAGGGAGGTTTCAAGACACTTATCCACTTTTTTATTTAAAATATCAATATCATTATTGCTAGTATTGGAATTTTGAATTTATTGATTTATTGGTTATCAGTTATCTGGTGATAAATTTATTGCCAGTTATCTATTATTGGTTATCGCCAATAAGGTTAGCATTATTGATTTATCAGCAATTGTGATAAATTTTTTTTATCACCTCCAGCTATGTATAGAGAGAAAGAAAAGGCTCTACTGTAAGAATTACATACAAAAGAGGAAGAACCAACAATGTAGTGAAGGATAACCTTATTATTCTAAAGAGGAAAACTGTTAAAAATGAACTAAATATTTTGAGAAACTAATATATGGAAAGTGGAGAATAAAGGAAAACATAACAGAGCTTTGAATTATGCATCCTTATAATCACCAGCCTTGTTGTTCTGGCAGTGTATAGGAGAAAAGGTAAGCCTCCCAGGCTGTTCACAGCACAGAATGGCATAAAATAAAATAAACAATCCCCTAATCAGGCCTGTTAAAATGTGACAGAGGATTATAATACAATATATAGTCAATATAATTCTCTTTAATGCTTCACAAAAATTCAAAATATATTTTCTTGATGTGAAACATTGATGATGCAGTTATGAGTGTATGTCAAGTTTGGATGACAGATGGGATGACTGAATTAGTATATTTATGGGACTGATATGCAGCAGTCACACCAGGCGACCCAAGCAGCGAGCCCTTGGATGGCTTTCAGTCAACTGAGGCCACTGGACGAGAAAATGGTCACTTAATGGATAAAGAAGTTGACCGGAGAGGGAAAGGGAACGCACTCGACACAGGCTTTCTACAAACACGACCCGACTTGGACACATCCCAAGCACACGCAGAATCACTGCTCCACCACATAGAGGCACACATGTTCCTGGACCATTAGACAGGATGAGGACTGGCCGGTGCTGGACCAACACCAAGAGGCTGGATATGAGGGCACGCAAAGTAGTGAAGGCAGAAGTGATCCATGATTGCCCTACTTCTCGAGTCCGAGGAACCACCTCTACCACAAAATGACCCTCACCCTGTGAAGGGAAGTTCACCAACTGTTACAAAACGGAGCTTCCTGGACCACAATAATGACAATAGTAATAAACTTAATTCCTTTTATGTGTGTGTGTACATAAGACTGGTGATGGTGCAAAACAAATTATGAGAAAAGTGTTTGAATGAAGAGTTGTGTGTTGACAAAACTAATACCTAATCCAACTGACAATCATGTCTTCTCATTTGATAAAATTCGAGAGAGAGAGAGAGAGAGAGAGAGAGAGAGAGAGAGAGAGAGAGAGAGAGAGAGAGAGAGAGAGAGAGAGAGAGAGAGAGAGAGAGAGAGAGAGAGAGAGAGAGAGAGAGAGAGAGAGAGAGAGAGAGAGAGAGAGAGAGAGAGAGAGAGAGAGAGAGAGAGAGAGAGAGAGAGAGAGAGAAGTAACCCATAAGTCCCAATGAGTAATGGATCAGTGGAGTGTTCAATGACTGGTGGTCTAGAATACTGGAAGTCAACAATGTCCCTCTGATAATAATTTCAGTTACAATAAACAAATATTATGTTGAGGCAAAATCACTGTAAGTAAAAAAAATATCATGTCAGTATCCAGCAAAGGCAAACTGTACAAGTGTGAATTCATGTGGTATTGAGCAATTTTTTTAATACTTTGTACATTTTTGCCACTAGTATGGGTGTATTGCTCAGTGAGTTCATGTTTAGTAAGGGATGACTGTATCACCTTCTTAGAACATGATATTTAGCAGTAGGTAACATTTAATGGCAGAGATGTGCAGTACACAATGGAGCTGGATAAGTCACTCAGCCAATGCAGAAATGAAGCCTATAATAATAATGGTAATCATAATTTACTAGCTAAGATTATTTCAGACTCAGATATTTTCATTATTCACAAAGATGGAAGAGACAGCTTTCCATTCATGAAATTCAAGTTTTGAGCTGAACAATAAAAATGTAAAGCAAATGTTTTGAGAATATGGATGAAATATAAAAACAAAATATGTACTAAAGAGCTTGAACTTACAATACAAGGGAGACAAACCTTAAAGTCCTTCTCAACTTCCAGCAGCTTTTTGTGGCTAATCTCATCAGTATCTGCCACCACATATATTCTGGGACTGTACTTCACTGGGTCAAGGGCAGCTACCATCTTGAGCATCTCCACAGTGTGGCCCCCAGATCCAAGGACCACCAGTGTCTTCACAGTCTTGTGTTGAGACAGGACTAAAGATTTACCTTGGTGAATGTCACGTAAAACATAAACCAAGCGAGCTACCAGCACCACTGCCACCAATACTGCTGCTGCTATTAACACTAACATGGTCTGAAAAGAATAAAGATTACTTAATTCATTGAAACAAAATTACAAAAAATTTACCTGCTAGAATCTCCATCTCAAAATCTCTTATCTATTTATTAAGATTAGAACAATAGCCTTTGTTGTTGCTTGTGTTTCTTTGTTCTGTTACCATGCTGTCTACCACTATGGTGCACTTGTCTGTAAGTTCTGTAAAGGGAGTTCTTCATTCAGAATATGGTAATTATCTAGATTTCTTTCCCAGCCTTATTACTTGTCTATTCTCTTCCATTCTTTCACATATATCTTTAAATACAGCCAAAATGTAAATATAAGATTGGGAAGAATGCCCCCATCCTTAAGAGGGGGTCCAGGGAGGGCAAAGCCTCCCAGTTAGGTAATTTTAGGTTAGTTGCCACAAACTTTTAAATGTTAATTTTTACAATAACGCCTTGTTACTTTGCCATTGAAGACTGACACAATAATATAGTATACTTACTGCAGTGCACCTCTGTAAAAGTTATAGACAGTGCCCTCCTATAGTTAACTCACAAATCTGTGTTGAAAACAGGGGTGCCTCTCAGAGCCTAAGCCCACAAATTGTGTGCACAGCACCACTCCTTTCATACATTAAGCCCTGGAATGCTTCCTGTCTGCCTCAGGAAGTAGTTCATTTGTGAGTGAAATATATATATATATATATATATATATTTTTTTTTGTCCATACATAAGCTCAGCTTGTTTGTTGAATTGAAGCTATTGAATGACAAACATTTTATTATGAACATTTTATTTGCGAGATATATAAAGGACACTATGAGCGTATTATTCAGTGCTGCCTCATGAGGGAGGGTGTCACGGCACCATGCCAGTTTGACTCCAGCTGTCATCATGGAAAGTTTGGAAGATTGTGATCTACATTTCTTGATATGCCTTTGAAAATGACAGCTTTTATCTTCACAACCTTGAAGTTTGGCACTATTTCCTCACTTAGTGAGAAGTGTTAATGGATCTTATTTCTTAGTATATGATGATTTCAGATGCTGGCTGTGAGGAACAGAGTGTGACTGTCGTGGTATATAATGGTTAATGTCCAGGAGGGAGAAGCCCCGTGGTCTGGTTAGGTCAGGTAATGCTAGGTTAGGTTAGTGTTCTTAAGGGGGCTCCAGGGGACAATGAAACCCCCATAGTTAGATTTGAAATTTCCCACTTGTCAAAACATGGTGGATGATTGTTAGATTTTTTCAAGAATGCTCAAATCTGCCCTAATTTGACTTCCCCCACCATAAATAAAAACATTCGCGTCCTAACACAAACCCCCGATTCCCCACAGGTCCCCCAAACTTGTTGGGGGAAAGGGAAGGGTTATGTACAAAGGAGTTATTGTAAATTTTTACCCTTTTACATAAAACATTACCTAACCAAACCAAGGGGTTTGCCCCTCCCCCCCTGGAACCCACTCTGAGGGACACTAATCTTACCTAGCATTACCCAACCTAGCCTAACCCGGTGGAGGGGCTCGCCCCCCCTGGAACACCTGAAGAACGGGAGTATTCACCCGCCCCCCCTCAAATTTACGTTTTAGATGTATCTAAATATATATTCAAAAGAATGGAAGAGAAGACCAATAATAAGGCCAGAAAAGGACGCTAGATACTTACCCAGAATATTTGACAGGTGGTGTTTTTTTACACTCAGCTGGTGGCACATGAGGCTATGATGTATGTTACCTCAATTCCTTGATGGAGATGTGTTACAATAATAAGGGTGATCTAATTTTTTTTTTTTTTTTTCTAATGAGAATAAAAACCTCTCGGCTTTGTATCGGCAGCAAGTAGTGTTTCTACACTTATGTAAGGTCCTTCTCTTACTTTCTCGTGCCATCCTCATCTTACACAGTATTTCCTTGCGTTGTGGTGGAGTTATGTGCTGTGGCAGGGCGGCGTTTACGTATTCAATGTCAGGCAAGTCACCGCATGATGGTTGCTGAGTGCTGACACTTGTCCTCTTCAACGGTGCATGTGTAAATTGTGTGCTCTGTTTATTGGAATTTTAGTGACACTTTATTTTTCCCAAAGAATATTATTTCACTACTTATTTTCAAGAGAGCTGCAAAATCAGATGTGAATCAATTTAACATTTGAAATTTCAGATTTAATTACCTTAATGTCTAACTAAAACTCATAGCACAATATCGATAAGTAAACAAAAAAGAGGATTTTGTTATGTGTTTTTTTTGTCAGTCTATGTGTATCGGTAGATTTCTAAGATAAAATAGCAGTCATTCCCGAAAAAAAAAGAAACCATGCGCATTTTATCAAAATAGTATATACCTAATAAGAAATGGGCACTATGGGGTTCTTCTTGAATTACTAAGATAAAAGCACCGTCATAAAGAACACTAACTTATATGCAAAACAAATATACTGGGCTAATATTAAAAATATTTATGTTAGAGACCTAAAAGTCACGTTTTCTGTCATTAAATGCATCCTAATAGGCACACAAAAACAGCCTCTTGTCCCTATATTTACTACTATCAGATCATTGCAGGAACGCAAATTATGGAAAAAAACAAAATCTACAATAAAAGCGGAGTAATAAAATGAGAAAGAGGAGCAGGAAGTCAGGCGGGGAGAGGGGCAGGGGATGAAGGGGGGCCATATCCTCACAAAAACCCCATTTGTCCGTGGATCCACTACTCTCAGGTGATTCAAAGGACATGGATTTTTGGAGGAAAGCGAATGATATGCCAGCAGAAAATACAAGATGATGAAGGAGGGAAGAGCGGGAATGGAAGGGAAGGAGGGGAGGGGGGCGAGGGCAGTGGAGGAGCAGAGTGGAGGTGGAGGTGATGGCGGCGGCCCTGCGGTGGCGGTGGTGGCGGTGCCCTGCCTGTGGCGCTCTGTGAGGCGGCCACGCACCCCCGGCTCCCTCAACATGACACCCACGACGCACACCAGACTCTCGTGTTCATTTCGCTTGGAGAGATAGTGTGGTGGAGATATATTTGAAGTGTGGCGGAGAGAGAGCATGTGGGCGTGTGGTGGTGGTGGGCAGGAGGTGGGCGTGGGCGGCGAAGTGGGCGTGCAGGATTTGGTCTCGCGGGCGCTGGAGACATGCCAAACCCACCACCAGTTCATCGCGTCCCAGGCCGAGCACTTGGAGAGGCTGAGGTCCCAGTGTGCCACCAGCGCCCAGCTCACCCAGCAGGAGATCCGCACCCTCGAGGCAGGTCCTGGGATGTCCTGGGGGCTCTCCGCTCTTGTCCCTGTCCCTTACCCCTGTCTTCTCCTCCAGGGACTCGGGTTTACTGTGCACTGTCACCACCTGTGTCTTGTAGCCTCTACCTTCATGTCTTGTCACTTTTTTTCCCCCTGTTGTTTTCTGCCTTAAGTTCTTTACATTCTTGTTGCTGTCCCTCATCGCTTCCTTTTGCTTTTTTTTTTTTTTTTTTTTCTTGCAGTTGTCTTCCATCGCTTCCTTGATCTCTGTTGTCCTCTCACTTTATATTTGCCCTGTTACCACCTTCTGGGTTGTGGTGTTGATTCTTCGTTTCAGTTCTTGAGAATTGTTCCTGTAGACGTATCTCATGGCCTCTGTCCTTTTCTCTTGCTTTCTGTGTACAGATGTGTTGGAAATAGTGACGAGACCTATTGAATGGTATATAGTATATGAGGTCTAGGTGGTGTAAATTGTTATCTACTGGATAATATTTATGACAGGTACTACAAGATTGTTATGCAGGGATCAGGGTAATGCTTGATGCTTTTGACAGGGTTAAGGATGTTATCCCCATGGCTAGAAGTGTTTTATAGGAAGTTAGGGTAATACCGAGGAATTGTATGTTTCATTAATAACCTATTGTGGCTGATGGAAGAGGGTTGAGGGGAATGAAATGTGGGCATCAGGTAAATTCTCTGTGAATATGACAGACAGTAAGCTTTAAGAGGAAGGGTGAGAGTAATTTTCAAGTATTTCTGTTTACTTTTATGCCATCAAAAAAGAAATTGCCCTTATCAGCATAATCACGTATATTGTCATTTTTAATGTCTTGAACCCATTAATTATACAATAGTGATTTAATTAAAAATTGTCAACATGATCTGCAGGCCTTCCTTTGGTCCTGACAGGGACACTGGTGGCATACCTACTCACATCTTATACTTCCTGGGGTGTGGTAAGCAGTTTGTGACTAATTATCATGGTTAGGGTTAGATTAGATAAGGGGTGATAAGGTGCATAAGGATTTTCTTTTATGGAAGGTGTTTCTGTGTAGTAGCAGACAATCAGGGCCACTTAATGTGCTTTTCATGACCATTTTGGCCTGATTAGAAATGAGTTGCAGTAGAGTATTGTGATTGTTCTGTCAGGGTTTTGCTCCACTCCCCAGCTCTCTCATAGATACCCTTTAGATTAATTTCTCATTGTTTCAAAACTTGAGGCATTACAGTACTATATCCCATTGTTTATTAGTTTAGCACATGTGCCTCACAACTAAGAAATCCTGGATTTAGTTTTTAGTTGGAACAGTGAAAGCTAGTACAGCCATGGCTTTGACCACCTAGTTGTGAATGGTTATTAAGGATTGTGTACTGCACTCTTGGATGGTGGTCTGGAAGTCCGTGTTACTAAGGCTGATAATTGGTAAGGCTATAGCCCTTTTAGATTGAGTCATCTAAGAACATAAGAACATAAGAAATAAGGGAAGCTGCGAGAAACAACCAGGCTTACACGTGGCAGTCCCTGTATGAAGTATACCTACCTATTTCCACCTATCATCCCCATCCATAAACCCGGCTAATCTTCTCTTAAAAGTCCCTAATGTCTTAGCACTAACAACATGATTACTGAGTTCGTTCCACTCATCTGCCACTGTATTTGAGAACCAATTTCTTTCTATCTCTCTTAAACCTAAAATTTTCAAGCTTGAACCCCTTATTTCTTGTTTTATCCTGGTTGCTGATCCTAAGAATTTTTCTTACATCCCCCTTGTTATAACCCTTATACCACTTAAAGACTTCTGTCAGGTCCCCTCTTAACCTACGTCTCTAAAGAATGTAAATTTAATAGCTTCAATCTTGCCTCGTAAGGAATACTCCTCATTCCATGTATTCTTTTAGTCATTCTTGTATCCTTTTAGTCATTCTTATCCTTTTAGTCATTAATTTAGGTTGTGATCCCTTTAGTCTGGTAGTTTAGGCTGTGATCCCTATAACCCAAGAGTACTGTATTTTTAGGTTATAAGACATGCTTTTTTTTCTCTATCTCAAAAAAAAAAAAAAAAAAAAAATATGCCCTTCATCTTATAATATTATGCTGAAGGTCAGGCTTTGGGTAGGCTTGGCTACTGACAGGTGGAAGTTTCAGTACTGCAGAAGGTCTATCAGTATTATAAGTTAATCCCAAACATCTTTTTGCAACTTAGCCTCTCATGATGACTTAACAAAGGATGTCAGTCTATATTTTCCTTCTCATGGTGACTTAACACAGGGTGTCAGTCTATATTTTCCTGATTGCTGTGCATGAAAATACCAGTACATGAATGGTTATGGTCTGCCTTATATGCTCTACTAATAAATGGACTGAGCAACAAAAGTGCGAGACATTTTGCTTCTGAGTCTAGGGTCAGTTGCATTTAAGATATTTTTCCCAGATTAGACTTGCCATAATTGGGATCTGCCTTATATGCTGGAAAATGTGGCAATTCAGACAATGACTCTTCTACACAGTCAATCAGGCTGGAATTTTTAGAATTATTTTCCAGTCTTATAGTTGATTGAATTATTTATAGTTGCATAGTTAACAGCAGTGCTTTGAAATTAGCATGCAGATGTTTTGAGGGTAACATGTAGACTTTGTAATTGCAGGTAATAGCACGTGTGTGGAAACAGTATGTAGGTTTAAGAGCTGGCAGCACAGGAAATGTGATAGCTACTGATGTTATTTAAGTTGATTACTGAGCAGCTGTGAAATCTGGGATTCCCAATGACTGTTTTGTGCACTGACACATCACACACCAGAACCACCTGCTATTCAAGTTAAACTGAAGTCTTCACAGAAACTAGTCTTAATTGAAGACTGATCCATGTGAAAAAAACTGGACTAGATAAAACTGCATAATCAAAATTTGTGCTATGTGATTAGGTAAAGTTTCTCAATTTTGCAAGCTAGATTATCCATAGTCTAGAGTTTGATGTCTAAGTTACTTCCAGCCTATAAGGATCAAGCTAAACAACTAAAGGGATCATGGTCCAAATAATCTGTGTGTTCCTAACATAGCAGTATGCTAGAAGGGTGTGAATCCAAGGATCTCAAACTGTAATGTTCCATGTTTTGAAACACTGAGTCTAGCCTGAAGGGTTACTATGAGAGGGAGCATCTGAAGGTCATACCCCTGACAGGATACATAAAAGTAATGTTGTGACTCTGAATACAAAAGCCCATGGTGATCATGGTGATCATTATGCCTCCAGCATCTGAAACTCTGCTTGCTGTTTGATACCTGGCCTTAGTAAAACCTCTCCTAGCTGAAGATTTATTCAGCCTTCCGATAAATTTCTCAGTGTTTCTAAGGAATGCCATGACATTAAACTATTCTGATGTATTGTTGATCAAGCCAAGGTGGATGTTGGTCTGCCTTTGCCATCCTGGCACTACATGTAAAGACTATCTTGGCAGGGTGATGAATGTCAGAGTTAGATTAATTACTCAAAGACAAGACAGTAAAGGAAAACTTGTAAGTCTGCATTATAATACACTTAATAAACAAAAAAAAAAAATTTCCTCATAATTAGCTTCGTTTAAAGTACAAAAAAATGGTTTAAATTGCAAGTCTAAGGGATCAGTTGTGATGTGTCCTATTCATTTTTATGGAGAATAGGTTATTTGTGAATCTTTCCTGACGACATCTTGGGATGAGTGTGGACAACACGAAAGTTATTTGTGAACCTTTCCTGATGACATCTTGGGATGAGTGTGGCCAACATGAGCAGACCTTACCTGATTTGTGGATGAAAATGAAAGATGTCATTGAATATAAGTATGCTACATTGTGTGGGCTATGTAACATTCTACAAGCATCACTTTGTCTTTACACCAAACTTGAATGTAGATGTACTAGGTATTTGGCAATTTTTTGTGTCAGCTTTAAAGTGGTTTTTCTATTCTTTTACTTTGAAGTATATGTCATAAAATGTTCATTACACATGGATAGGACATCACTTACACATACATACAATATATTGTGTTAAAGCCTGCCAGTAATTGGTAACTGTTATGCTCTACCATGCCTTGTTAGGGATACATTTGCAGGACTATGTGAGATGTATCAGTGCTGGTATGTGTGTTGGATCTCATGTTGAAGGAAATAGAATAAAGTTGTGACATGTATTTTCAAATGCAATTTTAGATCTTTTCTTTTGGAAATCTATAATTCATACATTATTCTATTTATGTTGTGTGCACTCATCAAAAAATGGTGGTGGTAACTAGAGATTGTCATTTATAACATTTTCTTTTGATACTGTGCAGGAAAAATTGGTGAAGCTGTTCAGCTTACAACTGGTGACCAAAAGACACTTGCCTGTGGGAGTGGTATTGCCTTCAGAACTCCAGCAGTACCCCTCCCTCAAGCAGTGGCTCCAGGTGGTTGGCCTCAGTAAGGACTCTATAAATGTGAGTTGCACTCAATACCTCTGTTTTAATAAGGACCTCTTTGTCACATACTGGCACCAGTGATGGATACATTTAAATTTATGGCTGATGATTGTAGATGAATAACAAAAATCAGTTTTATGATGGATATATAACAATCATTAACTTTTGTTGTATTGAATTGAACAAACAGCCAGATTACTTTTGTAAGTCAAGTCTTATAATTTATAGTATATAACTACTTGAAGAAAGTCCAGATTATAAAAGAATTGCTTGAGGTCTATGTTCTCATATTTAATTTTTCAGTGATATCATAATTAATATAAATGAATATCTTTTCTGCAGGGTTTGTGTCAGAGAATTCCAACATTAGAAGGACTTTTAGAAAAAAGAGAAAATGAATTTCGAAGTATTCTTAGTGAATATGGAGCAGACCGGAGTGAGGCTCACAAACTTGCTCGAGCCATGCAGAACCTCAAGCGATACACAGGCAAGTATTTTTAGTTCAAGAGTTGACAAAGGCAGAATTTTATTCGTGAATGAAATCCTGCATTACTGAAAAAAAGACTAAAGAAAAATTATTTTTCCAAGAGGGAACATACATCTTAGTAATAAAACACATTTTTATGCTTTGCATTTTCTGGTAGGCAATTTTTTCTATATTTGTTATCAATCAGGTGCTATATGTTCTCTTCTAAGCATATTGCTACTCTTAGTTTGCACCTCTTACTCATGGGGCTTTCAAGGAGATAGCTGCAGCAGAAACCTATCTTCTAAATGTTCTGCTTCCTACCAACTTTACTGATAATTAACTATTTGTCATCTTATGCTCCCCACTTTTCACAAGTGATGAAAACATTTGATGCATTTTCCAATTATTATTCAATTTTTTTTTTCATCCTTACCAGAGACAAGAAAACAAGTTTCCTACACACTTTTTTTCACTTAATTTTCCTCTTACATCCCTTCCAAGTATACAAACCACCTTAATGCATTTCTTTATCACATAAATCTTTTATGCTTTCTACTCTGTTACACTTGAATATTACCACACTTCCACTGCTTACTCATGCATCTGTATGCATGTATGCATCTCATGTAACTGTGCTGGTACCATTATGAATGCTCTTTTGCCACAGTTACTACCAGCAACTACTATTTTTTACCCACATAATAAGGCTTCCTTTGCTTTCATCATTTTGAAAGTCCCCTATGCATATTTGCCAATATTAACCTAGTCTGCTTTTGCCTTTGAACATTGATTGCTGAAATTACACTAGTATGCAGCATCACACTCCTCACATATGTCACGTATGTGTGTTTTTAAGAGAGAATCACTCTGTCAGTAAAGGCAAGTATTGCTACTACTGTCTCCACTGACATATAATTTCACCAGCACATTTTATATCTATAGATAGAATGAAGAGCAGAACAAAAATAACAAAGCAGTGAAAAAATCATGTTTATTCTTCTGATTTTAAATGACTTAAGCCTGAAATCTATATTTACAATCCTTTATCCCTAAACAATTCATCACATTCTCTATTGCATGTAGTACAGAAATAAAGATTTAAGTACATGTTCTTCCAGAGACCCAAATGCAAGGTCATGGAGGGGACTGGGGCAGCTCTGATCTGCCTCTCTACTGGGACTCATGGGAGCGCTCCTGTCCACCCTCCCCCCGGCTCAGCCACAGGACACAGCGGGAAGGACGGTCCTCAGTGTCCTCCTCTGATGGTGATGGAGGGAGTGTAACCAGCAGCAGCACTAGTGGAGGAGGAGCATGGAGTGGGGATGGGAGCAGGACAGGTGGAAGGGGTGCACCTATCAGTCAACGCAGCAGTGATGATTCCTCCACCCCTTCCTCTCCTCCACCATCCCTCTCCTCTGCTCCTCCTCCATCAAGTCCAGGTGGTCCATTTCATATTGTCTCCAGTAACCTCACCCTCCCAGGGAGTAGCTCAGTGTTCTTTGAGAAGCGTCCCACACCTCCTCCAACGCCGAATATTCCCAAAGGCAAATCCTCAGGTAAAAAAAAAGTAACATATTTGTTTATTTATTTGTCTATTTATGTATGTGTGTTCCTGTGTATATAAGAAACTTTCAGTACAGAAAAATAGATCTGGGATTAAAACAATACTAAGACACAGGGAAGTAATGTATCTTAATGTGGTTAAGCCTGTGTGTGTGTGTGTGTGTGTGTGTGTGTGTGTGTGTGTGTGTGTGTGTGTGTGTGTGTTTTGTCTCAGTTACCCTAATTAGTGGGTATATTGTCCTGGGAGGGGAGCTGTTGGTTGGGAAGAATTGGCCTATTGAGCAGAGTAACAAGTGTTTTAAGTGGTTTGAGCATGTGAATTAGATAGAAGAATAACTGATGAGAGAAATGACTCATAACTGGTGAAGGAAATGACTGTAACAGATGTGAGAGGCATGTCGGTAAGAAGACCACAGATGGGATTGATGGATGTTGTATAGTGAGCGTTGCATGCAAGAGAAATACTTTATCTGTGGAACAAGGAAGATTGGCCATGCATGATAGGACTGAAAGGGGAGAAGTTGTGGATGTGTGGATGTGGTGCACTCTTGGAGGCCATTACAGATGGTTTACTTACATGTGGTTCAGCTAAGTAATCATATTAAATGTGGGAAGTGGAATGGGTCCAAAACAAGTTGTGCTGTCAAAACCTGATGTGAAGAGAAGTGGGTATGCCTATATAACTAATCCTTTTGTAGAGGTGTTCAGGAAGGATCTACCTTCTCCTCCATGTAAAAGTCCAGGAATGGATTTTAGTCCCTTATTAAGAAATATTTGTGTAGAAGGGTGGGTATGGGCATGATATTTTGGTTCTTCGTCTCTATGTGGAGGTCAGCATGGTATATAGATTTATAGATTTTTTTTTCTGTATGTTGACTCTTCTAGAAGGGTGTGTCATAGACCAAATACCATAAGTGGCTTTAGGAAGTTTTAGAGAGACCTGTTTCATTTTTTTATTGCATCTCACTCATTGTAGGTGACAAGAAGTTTCCAATTACACCTCCACCTATCAAGAAGTATCAGACATGCTTGTTGAACCCCACTCTTCCCCTTGGTCGGTCGACATCCCATGAGTCCCAGCTAGCCCCACGTGCTGAGGGTCATGACCACCAGTCCTCTACAGTTCTCAGGTGAGTTTGTCTTGCCTGCTTGTCTTATTGTGGCTTTTGGATAAGATGTGTGTGCATACAGTAATATTTTGTCAATAATTTTGTCTCTTGTTGTGCAAGATGAATTTTTTGATGAATGTGTACTTTTAGGATAGTTGTACACTTATCTAGTTTGCCTTGTGTTTAGTTGATTGCTGGAGATTACTGTTGTTTGCCTAGTGTTTAGTTGATTGTTTGGGATATTGTTGAACACTTTTCATTGAAATGAATGTATATATGTCTCTGTACATAGTTTGCATCTGATAAGACAAACTTTGCATGGAAAGTTATACCTAGTTTATTTTTTCTGTGTAGCAAATAGTTGAGTAGTGTTAGTCCTAGTCCTACTTGTGCTGTATTAGGCACCACTTCTATTTATTCTTTTTAGTGATACAGAGTGGTAGTTAGATTTCATTGCTTGTTTAGAAGCTGTTTTTTTGTCAGCCACTGTTCTCAGAAGAAAGGCTCCACTGGGTTAGGACTGTTACTAAAGTAATGAACCAGATTTACTCTTTGCTCTATACTGCATACCCCTGAAATGAAGACTTGTAATTTCAAAATTATATATAGACAAACATTGCATTTGTTTAGATTGGAGTGGTAAGGCTGCACAATTATTCACTGATTATATGTCCAAGTAATTAAACCATATATAAAAAGAAATTGTGAAATTCATGGATTTACAGTGTATTTTCTGAGAATTTTAGAAATTTACACTCGTAATAGATTAGCCTTTGCAGGAATGTACATACATATATAAATATTGTCTTATTAATGAAATTTATTTTATTACCATGTAAATTAAAATGAAAGTATTGCCACATGCATGCATCAATCTCTATAGTGTCATTAGCTTGTGCCCTGTGAGTGCTTTATTTAAGATATATTGTAGCTGATGGAAAGGCAAATGGCTCTGCCTCACATCTTAGAGTGTATTTTGCCTTGTTTTTGTTATGTTGACTGGTGTCGCCTCCTGCCTGGCTTGCTGTGTGCGACACCCGTGCTCTGCAACATGCCTGCTGCACCCATCTCTGCTGCGATACAAAACTTCTTCATCTTGGATGCAATGTGATATTCTTTATTTTGGATGGGTTCTTTCATGGTATTTTTAATATATTTTTAAATCACTGATAATTTTTTATTCATTCAATATACCCCTGAAATTTGATACAAAATTGCATTGATTTTACCCAACAAAGTCATTTCCTGCTGAAAAGAAAGTTGAATAATTTTCGACTGGGTGGCAGCATGGAACACCTTGGAGCTCGGCGAGCACGCCTGCACTCGGAGTCTGAGGCATCAGGAGCATTAGACAGCCAGGGGAAGAGAACAGACAGTGGACGTAGCAGGACAGACGTGTGGGAGTTGAAGACAGCTCAGAACTCCCCAGCACCATCTACTATTGCCAGCCCTATCAAGTCCCCAAGCTATGCAGATCATATTGAGGAGGATAACTATACAAACATGAGTAAGTTTGTCATACTTGACTCAAGATCCTCTGTATTCAGACAGAACTCAGTTAATTTCTGTTAAGTTCTTAGTATATTCTTTGATGAGAATGGAGATCTTTTGTGGATGTGTTGGGTTTGTTACAAGTACTGTTTATAATAGCATATGCTGAGGAATTTTTGATGAGGCAGCAAGTTAAAATATTCTAAGTGAGGCCACTGTTTTCCTTGACTTAAAATTTGCATTTCAGACTCCCTTGCAGTACCTAGGTCACCACATACACCAACAGTACAAGGATCCATGGTCCACAATGTTCAGCATCGATTTACCAAGAGTCTTAAATCAGGAGTGTGTGGATATTGTCATCATAAATTTACTATTCTCAGTGGTAAGACCTAATGAAATGCATATTGGTAAAGATGACAAAGTTTTTTTGCTGTGCCGTTTTAATTTTCTTTTCCTTAGAATTCCAGATTATTGGTATCATTGTTGATAAGATGTTTATAATGAAAATTAATTTGCACTATGCACTTCTCATGCTTCTACTAAATACGTAGAAATTTGATCATGTGTGCATTATGCTAATTATATTCATCATAGTGTTCTTGATAATGTAAAGAACTATTTTGTGGTTTTAGTGTACCACCAGTTTATTATTGCTTTCAGAACTACTATCTTGTTAAATCAGATAACATTTCCACCTTATTTCAGGGTTTTGATGCACTTGTTTAGTGCATATTTGACAAAACAACTTAACATGGAATATATGTATATTTATTTTTTCTTTCACTCCAGTGGTATCATTATTGCATGAATTATATAGGGCTTTAATCTCTAGAACCATTTTTTTTTATTAAGTTTTGCTGTGTCATTTAGTCAGAATGTTGGATTAATTGCCTAATGAATGATATAACTAAATCATAATAACTAATTTGCCTTTTGCTTTCAGAATATTTGAAACTTCTTATAAATGTCATTAACTATGTGGTACTGACTGGATATGAGACAAATTAACTATGCATATATTTTCTTGTTCTATATTCATAGGTTTGAGGTGTAAAGAATGCAACTTTAAATGCCACCGAGATTGTGAATCCAAAGTGCCACCTTCTTGTGGGTTACCTAATGAATACCTGAGGTTATTCACCGAAGTGAGTAATGCCTACGTGCACCATTGCTATATGAGGGGAAACAATTTGGTGACACCATTGACAGCATATTTTTCACTCACAGTAATTTCTTTCTTTTGTTACCATGTCAGATGCTTGTAATTTTCATTTACTGATTTTGGAGCTTATGTATTTTATTTCTTCTGTATTACTTGACAGACTTGGATCAGAAATAGCATGGATGGTGGGGTGGTGCCACCAGGGCAAGTTGGACACACGCACTTCAATGAAATATTTCCTGCAAATTTCCGAGGCAGCCACATGTCCTCCTCACAGCCGTCCATCAATATACCATCCCTGCAGGTGAAGCCCACTATCACTGAATGAATATAACTGTATTCATGCCCTTGTTAATCTCCTTACTGTCACTAACCTCCAGCCGATATCAACACATTACCATGTGTTCCAGGGCCCAGACTCCAGTTCGAACACCTCCAGTTGCAATTCATCCACCCCTTCCAGTCCTGCTCCTCCAGCCTCTGTCTCTCCAGCCCAGCAAACATTCTTTTCAGGTGAATTGTCTGAGATGCTTGTGTTCCTTATTGTGAAGGGTATCAACTATTTTCAATAAACAAACATAAGGAATAGATACCTTAAGAAATCTAGCTAGATTTTGAGCAAGCTATAGTTATTATTATGCAGCATATGGTTTTTATTATATAGCAGTATGCAGGAGTGAGTTTTTAGTTTGTTATGCTGTATCAGCATCACTGTCAAATTTTCAGATAGCACATAGCATATTAATAAAATGGGCGTTGTGGTGTGAGACAGGGTGCAGGATTTTTTAACAGAAAATTTGATACTTCAACTCGTGTAGAAGAAAAGGAAATATACTTTTACTTGGTAAGGGAAATAATACATAACATGAGTGGAAGGCAGGCTGATAGATACTCTTGCTCTACATAATAATTACTCAGGTGGGTCATACATAATTTGACAATGTGCTTGTATCATTTGTTAAACCATTTCTTTTATTGAAAATACTGTGATTAACAAGTGATGGCATAAGAGTAGGTTGGATTAACTCCTTTTTTTTGTGCTCTAGGACTCCTACCATGAAACTTTAGGCCTTTGTGTTGTGTATCTGAATCATCCTCCACCTCTTTCCCTGTTATCATTAGGAGTGATTGTTGTGTTGTAGTTTACTTTGTAGATATAGAGATAACAATAATGAAATAACTAAATGGATAAGAAGCTTTGTTCTTGAACAATAGCCATCATCTACTCTAACTCATTACTCTTGTCTTAGAGTGTGCTTGGAAGTGGTTCAGGGTACTTTCAATGAAATATTCTGCTACTGGTATAAAGTGATATTTATATATAGATAATAAGAGAAATGACAATATGCTAGACTTGATGATTTACAAGCATCTTAAGGTTTTTTGTTCTTTTATTAGGTAGACTTATGCATTCAGCATAATATTAGATGCCTAACAGCATATCACTTGATTTTCAAATGTTATTAGTGCTTGATGTGGTCAGCAGTACAAGTTCTTGAGTGTGTAGGCAGTGATCAGATCCATTCCACTGTGTGGTTTGATTTTATGTACTTTGTTATAGTATTTAGTTGTAGTGGTGCAATGTGAGACCAACAGGTGAGATTAAGTACCTAGGTAGCTTTAGGAACTCTCAAATCTGTTCAGTGAAGGACTTGTTCAAGAATTAAAGTTGAGTCTTAGAGATAAGTGTTGCAGTGGTTAACCTGATTACTATGTTAAAAAATAGGGTAGGGAATAATAGCTATTGTTGTGTCATGTATTTAGCATCATCAGGTTTGAGTCTTATTGATGTTTTCTTAGCTACCCGGGGATTCTACTTCCCAGGTAGGTGGACAGGTGGGTATCTCTGGTGCCTTGTCACCATTTTAATTCTTTTCTGTGATTGCATGGTGTTGTTTGAGGTACAACAAATATTCTACTATTAGGCAAGCATGCAATCCAGATTTAAACCAAAATAACAGTGCTTTTTTTCCCTTTTTATATATATGATCTTGTAGTGCACCATAGGCTTGCACAATTTGTTTTTGAGAGACAGGGCATAGAGTAATTGTCTCTGTACTCCCTGTGTCTTGTAAACAGTGATGAAAAGAGATCTTACCCCACATCTTCCTGAAAGCCTTCTGTCCAGCTCGGCTATTAAGTTTGCAAGTCATGGAATCAGTAGAACATCTTTTATGCAAACATACTTATGCCAAGGCTGTCTCCCATCAAAACATACAAGTTTCACATTCATACTCATTCACAACACTCAATCCTTTAGTCTCTGCCAGAGAAGAGAAAGTACTCCTGCCCTGAGTTTACTGGGATCAATCACACAGCTTGGATGACAGAAACCGATAGTACTGATTACTGAACAAGATTTTGAATCACAAAGAAACTTTAAGAAAGTTTTGAATTTAATACAGAGAATATCCACAACTTTGGTTTTGGATTTTGCATGTAAATTACATATATATATATATATATATATATATATATATATATATATATATATATATATATATATATATATATATATATATATATATATATGCTGATTTTTTGCTATAGTTTGTGTAAATGATGTAATGTGTTTTAAGTGGCATTTATTATGAGTAGTGAATCAGGTATGATGGATCAATTTCTAGAGTTTATGAGGTCTGTTCAAGTTACTCGACCTAGACTAGAAATTCAAGAGAAACTTATCTTTGGAGATGCAACTTCTCATACTTCCTTTTAACTGAAATAATTTTTGGCTACCAGTTGTACCATTGCTTCCCTCATGGCAACCTCTTAGCTCTCAAATTGGGACCCTGCAACAGTATCTTCAATTTGAAGACTAGCTGGAAATCAGTAGCCGCCATGTTTAGAGAGTAAGAAACCTGGTAAATCTAAGAAATTCTGCTTTGCCAATAATTCCTGGACAATGATGGGGTTATAGCTTTGTAATGCAGTTGCTAGTTGTGATTCTTACACATCAGTGGTTACTGTTAGTCCAATTTTAGCCATCGTTTAAACCAGTTCAACTATTCTTTAGTTTATACAATTCCCATGACAATGCTGCTGAGCCTTGAAATTGTTACAGCTTGATAATTGCAAAATCATATTCAGTAATGCTGCTCAGTGTTTTCCATCATCATGCTTTAAAGTGATATTGCATTGTTACATGACTATGCATGCTGGCTGTCTGGGAAGGGTATAATGGCATGGTATGGTTTCTGACAGGGAGAGAGAGAGAAAAGAATAATAAGTACAATAAATAAAACAAAATAGATAAAATTTGGAAAAAAATAACAGACCTTATAATATAGGGATTTTTATCTACAAATGAGGCCAAAAGTCAAATTAACTTCTTAATTTTGGAATGTGTCTGTTAGCATTTCACACTGAAAGGATCAAGACTACGTTTTATCAAATACTAGTGCTGGTTTTATAATAAACTGAAAGTTCTGCATGCTTTCAGTATTTTAGCTTATTTTTATTTAGCTTTCAACATTGAATACAAACTTGTATGCAATCCTCTTGATGTTTTTCTCATGAAATACAGATTTGAATGCAATTTTAATTTCATTTAAGAATGCTTAGGCTTCATCTGTAATGTGTTCTATTTACATGGCAGATGTGAGTGAGGATCCAGGGGACAACCCTCAAGAGATGAAACCCTTGTTGGTCATTGGCAATAGGACACTTCCCAAGCCACCTGTGTCGGCCTCCTCCACGCAGAGTGACATCATTGACTCTCGCCAGTCCCATGACTCAGATCGTACTGTGTCACAAACCTCAGGGTGGGTGTGCTTCCTTTTGTTGTCATTTTGCATCTGTGTATATAAATGCCTCTTTAGTTAGTAACAGTATAATTAAATATCCCTCTTGGACAGTGATTTGACTTGCTGTATTCTGATAAGATGTTAACATGAACATCTAATAATAATAATAATAATAAAAAATGGTTTATTATTCTATGATAAGCAGCTTGAGGGCTGAAAATATACATATACAGGGGGTTAAAATATGCAAATACTAAGGGAATACTTAAGCTAATACATATGCAATGTGCACTTGAGACTGCTTAGAGTTCATTGTGTATGGTTTTCACTATTGTTGCAATAGCATTATTTAAATGATTTAAAATTATTACAGATGATAATTTTGTAAAATACTTATGTCAAGTGATTAAACAAATAGGTCTGGCAGCACTGGGACAGATGATTCTGACCGCACCATTGCTGGGCCTGGTCGGGTAGACTCTCAGGACTCAACTGTGTCTGATGGGGAGAATGCAGACCCACGCTGCACGCGGCAGAACAGTGTAACCAGCGTCTCTCAGTGGGACATTCCATATGATGAGCTTGTTCATGGAGAAGTCCTAGGCAAGGGACGGTTTGGCATTGTTTACTCTGGCAACTGGCATGGGCATGTAGCCATCAAGGAGCTACGAATGGACTATGTCAATGATGAAAAGACTTTGGAGGCCTTCAAGGCAGAAGTGAGTTATGTTTTCTTTTTGCATAACTGGAATTTCCTAAGTCTGTGATAGTGCCTTACAATATTTGTACAATATTCCTAAGTAAAGCAACTTTTGTGGAAACCATGTTGTTGAAAAGAAACTTCACTTGCTAAAGATTGAGACTTTCTTGTGTACAGGTGAGCACATTCCGCAAGACTCGCCATGAGAACCTGGTGTTGTTCATGGGGGCATGCATGAAACCTCCCCGACTGGCCATTGTGACCAGCCTCTGCAAGGGCCATACGCTCTACACCCATATCCATGAAAACAAAGACAAATTCAATATGTCCAAGACTATAATGATTGCCCAACAGATCTCCCAGGTGATGTAGCTTGAATATAGTAGAATCTCATAAAAAGAGATTTGTAAGTAGTTACAGTAGACATTTTTCCTTCTGAAAGAGATTTTAGTGTCTAGGTTTTAGAGGACTCATTTAAAGTTGTGGTATTTTTTTAAACAAATATTATTTTTACTCTCTAAATTAATTAGGTACAAGTCATGAACTGTTCAAGCTTATGTAGGAAATCATTTGCAGCGGGAGGTTTGTGTCCGTGTAGTCATATTTAGTCATAATGTGAAACTGTCCTCTATGTTTTTCAATTAGAACTTCTTTGATAATGTAAGTGAAAGTGTATAGTTTTGTAATTTCTCTTCATAATGTGCAAAATTTACTAATAACTCCTATAATCTAAAGAAATTTTATATAGTAAAATATTTTGAACTTATAACTAAACATGAATGTAATGAAATCTTTCCTCACAGGGAATGGGCTACCTTCATGCTCGGGGAATAGTTCATAAGGATCTCAAAACTAAGAACATATTCCTGGAGAGTGGCAAGGTTGTTATCACTGACTTTGGGTTGTTCAATGTGACCAGACTTTGCCATGATAGCAGGTAAGTGATGGAAACAGATGGTCTTGTTTAAGCAACACTAGGAAAAGCTTTCCAACATGCATACAAACTGCTTTAAAAGTATTTTAATCATTATATAAGATGCACATAAATCAAAAATTTCTAATGTGATGATGCTAAAACAAATACAAACACACACACACACACAAAAAAAAAAAAAAAAAAACTATTCTAGACGAGGCGACTGGTTGTGTATCCCACCTGGCTGGCTCTGCTACCTCTCCCCTGAAGTTATGAGAAACCTCCGGGTGGTACAAAGACAAGATGACGCTCTCCCATTCACCACCTACTCAGATGTCTATTGTTTTGGGTGAGTTTTTATAAAGAAACTAGAGAGATCAGAGCACTGGAAAGAAGTAAAGTAAGCCTGTGATTATGTTTATGTAAATGGAATTTTTAAAAATGAAATTTATGTAAATGGAATTTTTAAAAACGAAATTGATTTACTGTCATTTGTTTTCATTTATTTATATGTAAGTTTTATTCATTCATGTATTCATTGATGCAGGAATATGGTGACTCCACTTTCCACCACACTGTTGTCTTGTTACTTTGTGCTGTAGTCAGTTGGAATGATTAACTAAATAGCCTACCTTGAAGCATGGGGTATAGAGCAGTGATAGGCAACCTGGGTCCATGAATATTTTTAAAGGGTTCTTTGAAATTATGGCTAGTGTGTATAAGTGCTCAGTATGAAAAGATGTTTTAGGAAGTGTCATAAACCAAAAACTATTTTCTATCTTTAAAATAGAGATCCAGTACTTTTATTTATATATTTTCAGTCTTGAAACTAGAGAAAAATATCAGATATTCATAAAATTCTTTTGTAATTAATTGTCCAATGTGTTTGGGTACATGCGTTCAAAAACTCTTGGAAGCATGCATGGACTTACAGAGGTTGAAGAACACTGGTGTAAAGTATGTGAGAAAAGATTGAATAACACGGGTGTAAAGTACGTGAGAAAAGGTTGAAGAACACTGGTGTAAAGTAGGTGAGAAAAGGTTGAAGAACACTGGTGTAAAATAGATGCCAGAAAAGGTTGAAGAACATCAGTGTAGAGTATGTGTCTGTATATCCTGCATGTCATAGGATGTGGCATATAGTGACAGCATTGGCTGGGACTCCCTTCATCTGTATTTCATTGTGATGAAATGAGGCTTAGCATTGGAAGAGAGATTAATGTCTTTATTTCCCATTGCTTGGGTCATTGAATCTGTGAAGGTAAAATATGAGAGATTTCAAGAATATTTAAAAGAAAAGTTGAAATAAGAGATGAAAGTGAAAGGTGAACGAGAGTTTGGAAGATGAGATGAGATGTGGAGAGGAGAATAACAAATAGAAAGACAACATGAAAGAAAGATCACAACCTAATATAACCACAGCATAATTTTGTGTTATCTGGACATTCCTGATCACAGTGATCCCAGTGAGTGTCCCACTCTTTTTTTCTTTTTAGGTAATTTGATGTCCTGCAGAACCCTATCATAGTCAGGCATTAGATGAAGTTGGACTGATAGAATGAAGGTTTTGATTAGGGTTTATTATAGCCACCCTATTTTTCAAGGATATTAAATCACATCTCCCTGAGCTGTTAAGATGACTTGGGACTTTTCTCCACAGGACGGTATGGTATGAGCTGCTGTGTGGAGAATGGCCACACAAAGGCTTGCCCCCAGAGGCCATCATTTGGCAGGTTGGTCGTGGCATGAAGCCTTCCTTGGCCAACCTACAAGCTTCACGTGATGTAAAGGTAAACATGTTGGTTGCATACATGTGCCCTTTGTTAATACTTGTCTGCTCATGACCACTAGACATACATATATGCTTTGTTTTATGTACATTATTACTGTTTGTCCACACACCCTCTCAGCTTCAGTATACAGTAAAATCCCTCTTATCTGGCATCAACGGGACCGCTGACATGCCGGATACTTGAATATTGCCGGATACTTGAATAGAAGTGAAATTATGTCCACAATCACCACCCTACACTCACGCATCTTACCATAACAAAGATCAGCTGATCTTAATCAGCAGCTGATCTGATCAGCTGCTTAAGTGTAAGCACAACATGCTTCCTCTTTTCTACAACTTTAGGCATGATGAAGGCGTCAGGCGATAAACAATGCACACGCGGGACTGAGTCACTGAGTAAACATAGTGCAGTGGGCCGCGGGTGGCGCGAAGCAGTGCACTCTGGTGGCGAGGGGACAAAGTATGCCTTGCGCGGGAATTTTAATCGATTTTATGAGTACACATTAATTTTTTATTGATTTTAAGGCTCGGGGAAAAATGTGCCGGATACTTGAAGCTGCCAGATACTTGAATGCCGGATGAGAGGGATTTTACTGTATTGTTTTCCAGTAGTATTGACATCAGCAATTTCAATCTTATACTTTGAGTAGCCTTCGAATGGTAATTGAAAATTTTCAGAAATTTACATGTGAAAACTTCATCTGTATAATAGTATTATTATTACAAGCACCAGAAAACCTTATATTTTTTGGTTCTCTTTCACATGTGATGCTTCTTACATGCAATAATTTACTAAAATCTGTTGTCTGGCACCTTTCCCAGGACATCCTAATGGCCTGCTGGAGCTACCGACCAAAGGAGCGTCCTGAGTTTTCTCAGATGCAATCCAATCTGAATAGACTTCCCAAGAAAAGGCTTCAGCGCTCCCCCTCTCATCCCATCCACCTCTCAAGATCCGCAGAGAGTGTCTTTTGAACTGGGGAGAAAAAATACAGAAGGTGAAATGTTTATCTACCACCATTTTGATTATTATCATTATTTTATTATAAGACCATTTAAGGTTTATGGGGAAGCAATCAGGACTGGATGGATGCTTTCCAGAAATGTTAGCAGTGAATGTGTTCATGTGATTGTGCAATCAAAACTTGACTGCATGTTAAGGACTTCATGTGTAGAGGAACACTTCCAGACATTGCATCTGAGGCAAAGATTACTCATAAGATATTTTTATCTGAAAGGAGCACACCTGCAGTCTTGAAATGCAGATTGACATGCCTACAATGCACAAAGAAAGGCAACTTGGGTTTATATTATTATTGTTGTTATTATTACTATTATTGTTATTGTTATTAATCATTATATTATTATTGTGATTATAGTTATTATTATTATTTTATTATTATTATTATTATTATTATTATTATTATTATTATTATTATTATTATTATTATTATTTATTGTTGTTGTTGTTATTGATATGATAATAACAAAAACTCCCTCAGTAAGGGATGATCTAAAGGGAATTTCTTTCATGACTGATTTTATGTTGTCAACATCAGCTGGACAATTAGCTCTCAGAATCGGCTTAAAAAATGGCATTAAGATTATTAAGTTTGAGAAATTCATGATCAAAAAGTTTGTTTAAATGGGCACTCAAAAGCTCAGAGACAAAGAAACTAGATCACTAGGTCAGTGCAAACTTCTGGTGTTACTAACCTTTGCACATTTTACTGACTTAGCATTTCTTATAGTCTGCATAACTCTTACCAGCATAAAGCAACAACTGTACTAGTGAAGACAAGTCCAACAGTTTCTAGTCAGCCCATGTACACTAGGGAGTTTCCTGCCGTAGATAAAAGGTATATTAGGTATACATATACTACTATTACATCTTGTGAAAGAAAAGCATTTGTGAACATAAAAGAGCTTCTCTGAGGTTATTTATAATATGTGTTGTGAAGTACAGTAGACAGTAGTCAGACTGAGAGAAACCTCATGTGAAGTGTTAGATGGAGGAGGAGCATTAGGAATGTTCTGAGAGTACATAGTGATGAAAACAAAATCTCTGCTACTCGAATACTGGTACCCTTGCATTCATTACAACTCAAGAATTCATGTGGAAAGTGATAATGTAGTTCACGGTAGCTAGTCAGAGTATGTACTAATAAAGGAGTCAGTTACAACTTGTAAAGGATTTAGAAAAGGGCAATGCATATGAGATAAGGAAGGGGTACCACAAATTTGCTGTCAGCAGAGGCAACAAGAGGCTAGTCAGACAAGTCATTGATAAAACTTAAGGAAGTTTGTTTGAGGCCATAAGTCAGGCAGATTTTCTAGAAGCTCACTCTTTATCTAACTCTTACTGCTGGTAAATAACTCCAGATGTCAATTTCAGCTGGCCTTCTAACAGGTATTGGGAGCAGCAGTTGTGCTCTCAGAACCTGCTTTTCTGGTCATAATTGAGCTCCATTGGCAAGTGAGCTTTAGAATCTTAATTGAGTTGACTGACAATTTTGCTCTTCATCCAAACTTCCATTATCACAGTATAAAGAAAATTACATGTCATTTGAATTTAATGTAAATGCACAGCACTCTTCAGCAATTTCTGATGCTGTCTTAATTCTTCTTTATTTCATCACCTCTTAGTGGAATTTCACATAATATAAAGTGGTGAAATTTTAATTAACATTATAACAACCATCACAAGTAAAGTAGCCTCTATAGGACACTGGAATCATTATTGCACTCTTTGAAAGTACAGTACATATACAACATTGTCCCTGTGAAATTTTGACAGCAGCCTTATCTTGGTGATTTCATCTTGAATTTTAGTATTCATACATCAGTTCCTGTAAAATTTTGACAGCAGCCTAATCTTGGTGATTTAACTTTTACTTATCTATGCATCATCTTTGATTTTAAATGCCTAAGTTAACAAATCTTTGAGTTAATAGAAAAAAAAAGTTGGAGTTGCCAAGTTTTGTCTGTGCATTGTGTACTCTTGTTCTAAATGTTTTCATTGGCATTACACTCACGCTGCTTGGTGAAGACTAATGAACAGTGTTCTTCCATGATAGGTACTTATTTAGAAGCTGTTCTGAAGGATTCATCTTACTATTATTTCATCATGTCCAAAAGTTAATGTTCACTCCTATATTTCAGCTGCACATTTTCCCTCCCTTTCCCATGCTTTCATACCTCTAGATATACTTTGCTAATTGGTAACTGAAGTCTCACTTAGTGCTTGTTTCCCTCATAGTACATGCCAGTTTTCTTATGTCTGCATCTTTGTATGTAGTATGAACACCTCTAGTCCCATAACCACAGCCAAGGACCTTCCCCCTCATCTGACTCCCTCATCTCTATGTAGTGACTATTTGTCACTCTGCCCTGCAACACTGTGGCCTCTCAGCTTTTGTGGTCACAATCTAAAGGACTAACAGTAATAACAAGAAGCCAGAAACAACTATTACTCACAGAACTTATGGATTTGCATTTCACAACCGTTGGTTCCTTATCTTGGACAATCTTTCCTCATCTACAAATTCTTTTCTTGTCTTAAGCATATTGTATTACTAAGACTGGTTCCATCCCTGTTTCTGCAGTATTTCCATGTTTTTATCTGGATTTTGGATCACAATGTTTACATTCGTATCAAAATAGTATGTTCACACTAGACAACTTTTGAGTTAGGTGCCAGTGTTATTTTATTATTTTTTTATTTATTTATTTATTTATTTTCTATAAAATGTATCAAGGACTTCTGGACTCTGATGACAAAATGCATTTTTGACAAATATTTCAACTCTTCACAACTAATCACAACTAATCAGTGTATTTCCATTTGATGTTTTTACCTATAATATTTTTATTCCAGTTTTTCTTTTATGCTGAAGAAGAGAGTTGATATCAAAGGGTCCAGAATGTATTGTCCTTCATTTCCTACATCGTAACTACTTATGTGTTGTCCCTTCGAGTCCTTGACCGAGACACGGGTTCCGCAGTAGGTAGTGACGTCGCTGCTCTGTGTTCTACATGCCTAGCTTTTTCCTATAGTCGGTGTTTATGTATGTGTGGAATCTGTCTATGGCTTTTCCTTCTTTGATGAAGGTGTGAGATAAGAATCTTTCACACCTGACTCTGGGTTTAAAGTTGCAGACTCTGGATACATGATTAGCTTCATATCTTAAAGCCAGAGGTCCAGAACTCTGCCAACTGTGCACTGTAACTGTTCGTGCGTGACTTGTCCCACTGTGTAGATTTAAAAGAAAATTGAGGGCAGTTCTTCCCAGATTACAGAACCTCACAGGAACTTGGCATCAAATTTCCTCACTTTTGTGGCTCACTGGGTCCTTCTGAGTGTTCTCCCCCAATGCACCCACAAGAACCCACTGACACCTGCACTGGGACCCAAGGCTGACTTACAGTAATCCCCCTACTGTACTTGGCCCTGACTCCTAGGAACTGATCACAAATACTCATCACTTTTGTGTGTTTGTGTGTGTCTGTGTGTGTTTGTGCAAAAAAATGTGTATGTACAAGTATGTGTGTGCATGTGTGTATGCATTTTAAATGAAATGATGTTGGGTATGCAAGGTGATATGCATTACTTCTTTTAAGATATAACATGTGTTCAGTCAAATTTGTTACTATTCAGGAGATGTGCAGGAATCACAATAAAAAGGTATAACTATTTTTTGTCAACACTTATGCAAAACTTTTTTATTGTCGAGAGATGACTGTACTTTTTTAGTGATGTAATCTGGTATGTACTTACTGACTACATTAGTGATGGTATTGCATGCCTGTCATTCAGATAAGGGATGTATGATAGTAGATATATACATAATTTTATTTTAATAATTATGCATCACTTCATTCTCTTTCCTGTCTGTTGCCAAATCACTGTGGGTAGCTTGGCCTGCCTCAGCCTGGCAGCCTTGTGTGCTGGTGGTGGGGCAGGGCAGCAGGCCGTGTGTGGCCCCCCTGACAGCCTCCCCCCTCTCAGGGGCGCCCCTCACCCTGCCTGCTGGTCCAGGTGTTTCATCTTGGAGGCCGGCCTCAACCTTCGTCTTTACTTTTATTTCTGTTATCAATGGTTTTTAAAAACGTATCTTTAGATTTATATTTCATTAATATTATGTATAATACTTAATTTATTTGTACATAATGATGTGTCAACCAAATATAGTTTGTATATATATTATGCATTAATACATAAGTCTTTTTATCATAAAGTTATGCATATATGTACCCTGAATTAGATCAAAACTATAGCATTTCTTAATGGAAAACTAGCACTGTTGGAAATATATCCTTTAATTGACTGCAGGTGAAATACTGCTGCTGCAATCTAAAAGGTCAGCCAATGTCATGATAATAGTGTGTGTTTTTATCTTCTTAATACTATTTCAGTCTTCGTGTTCTCTTAAATGGAAGCCAAGAAATGTAGCACCAGTCACTGTCATATCTGTTACATCTTTGATGAATTTCAGGAATACACACAAACTTTATATATATATATATATATATATATATATATATATATATATATATATATATATATATATATATATATATATATATATATATATATATATATATATATATATATATATATATATATATATATATATATATATATAATGGCTACTGAGGTGCTGGCCCCCAGTCAAGAGTGGTCATGAAAAATAAAGGATGAGTGTCTTGAAACCTCCGTCTTGAAAGAGTATAAGTCATAGGAAAGAGGAAACACAGAAGCAGGCAGGAAGTTCCAGTTTACCAGGGAAGGGGATAAATGATAGAGAATACTGGTTAACTTTTGCATTAGAGAGGTGGACAGAACAGGTGAGAGAAAGAAGTCTCGTGCAGCGAGTATAAAATGAAGTAATAAATTAAACGCTTAATTGCCAGGTGTTATAGACCATTTAACATAAGTACTAATAAAAAAAGGCTGTTATAGAACAGTAGAATTAAAGATAAAAGTTTGAATTGAAGTAGAATATTATTTTGAGATGAAGGCAGTGTGCACTTAGACCAAATGGCGAATGACATACGACTGGGAGGGTGTTCGTCCCGGATGACGCTGACAGCCATAGCGTTGCCATGCAGGATGAAGAATGCTTCATTCTTCTATTACATGTTTAATTTTGTATTACTGTTTTGGTCTGCAAGTTGCCTTTATTTGTCCACAATGTATTTCCTAGTACAATATCCTCTTCAGACTTTATCAGTTTAATTTTCTTAAAGGGGTACCAGTGGACAGATTCGTCCCTTGCGTCAAATACTCGACAATGTCACTATTTGCCATCCGTGTATGAATTATTTGAAAGGAAAACTTAGTTAATTCTGTCACGTAATTCTGAACATACGTGTAAAGAAACTACATTTGTCTTCCGATAGACTGAATAAGCTCAAATTATCACAACTGATGTATCGAATCAAGGGGACAGGATTAGTAAGTCATTATTAAGATGTGTGCTGACACCGATGTCTTCCATACAGTAATGAACGAGATGAACAGATTTTCTAGTTAACGGTAAATGTAAATAAAGCTGGAAGAACAGGGCAAGTTGACAGGAGAGCGAGGGCGATTCACATAATGGAAACGAATAAATGGGTCAACGGTCTATAGCAAGTATGAGTGCTTATGTATGTGCTCGATTATGCAAATTTACGTATTCTCACAGAAGATGTGGATTATATACTAATGAGTGTGGACTAGAGACTTGCAACGCAGTGCATGGATAATGAAGCAGAAGTGGCGGACTGATGATTAAATCTGAACGGCGGCGAGCTGTATGTTAAAAATGTGAAAATAACTATAAAGCAGGGGAGACGAGCTTTGATTACTGCTAATGTTTATGAATAACACGATGTTGCTTTTGATTATCCTGACGCTCTACGGACAATGTTTTGTGGATTTCAAACCAACATGTATATAAAGAAACTTTTGCATTCATACAATGATTTACTCAGTCACTGGGATTCAGCAATTTTTCTGAGGATGTGTGGGCAGCCATGACTGTCGATCAGAAGTGAATACTAGAAATTGTGAGGTTCCAGGCAGCGACTGCGGCCGCACCTTGGTGCTGGACAGGTTGGCGCGGCAGTGTGCGCTGCGGCCTCGTTGTGGGAAGGTGGAGTGGTGGCGCTCAGCTGATTCCAGTCCCTCCATCCACTTCCTCTCCTCCCCACTTGTCCGTTGACTCTTCGTCTGTTCAGTCATCTTCGTCGGTACAGCGACCCTCAAATACCAGGGACGAAAAAAAAAGAAGGATTCCCCATCGAGCTATCATAATCCGATGTCAGTCCTCCGTATATTTATTATCTGAGATGTAAGAACAAATGTGTCTAGGACGGCAGGGCCAGTTGAGAGAAAACTCTCTTCCCTTCGGAATCTCCACAGGCACGAGGTAGCGTCGTTCCCTACTGGTTTACCGCTGTTACTACTGCCTTGACCACCGACCGCGCCTTACAGTTAATGCCATCTACCGCCGCCGTCGTCACCACAACAGCTTGACTCAATCCTCCGTTTACTGCATGTGCCCCTGTCATCATTAACAATATTCCACCATAGCTACTTGACACACACCAGTGAGCGCACTGTGACGCAATGATCTGAGAGCCGCCCCGGATTTATTGTTCCCGGCATTAGCACCTCCCATTGGTGTAGAACAGCCCCGCCCGTACAACGCCCTTCCCCTCCAGCAGGTGTGAGCATGGTGTGTGGCTCCCCGACCTCATGACTCCTAGAGGTCGATGGTCTGCGCGTAAGTGAAGTTACCCTCTCCTTGGTGAACCGGCTACCCCGTATCCTGGCCATATCTCTGCTTTGCGCCAGTTGCTGCAGGAACCTCAACCTTCTTCGAGGTAGGACTCTTTGGTATGGTGTTCTTTATGCACTTTTCTTAGTAGCATGACGGATGTGCAATGATAAGCGTGTAGCCACGTGAATGAAAAGTGGAGGGCACCGTGGTGATAAGGACACAGGTGCATGCAACTCTCCGCCTCGGTAAGCGCTCGACTCGACGGTTCCCACACTCGTAATTATAACAGAGACCAGAGTTTGTGTTGTTTCCTGCAGTTATTTTCTTTACATAACGGGCACCCAGCCGCCATGAGCTCAACGTGATTATTTATTTATTTATTTATTTATTTATAATTATTTTTTTTTTATGGAGGATCATTGCATGGCTTGATGAAATTTATACAACTTCTATTTTCTGAGACTTGCACTGCTTCCAGCATCACGGCGACACAACGTATTCTTGTTCATTATCCAAATTTATCTTTATTTTTTCTAATAAGACGGTTCAGTGACCAGAGAGCAAGAATGTGATGAAGGAAGAAAGGGCAGAGGATGAGAGGAAAGGAGGGAGGGGGGCCGACTTAATGTCCTCAAGCGTATCTGGTGTACTACGTTCACCGCCACACCTCTTTGTGTTGAACAGCGCTCCTCCTCAACACACCAGAAAGGCGAGACCATGATGAGGGGAAAGAATGAGCATACTTTTCGTGTGTCTGTGGCATTCTGAGGTGTTTTATTAGGAAGATGCGGGACTCAGAGATGCACGGCAGAGAAGATTATCGGTGTGCAGTGCCGTTAAGGTTGCGTGATGAGACAGCGGGAACATATCTGGTGCGTGTCCATCACCACCCCGGCCCGTGCAAGTCCCTTCCTTCCTGTAGCCTAACCTGCCTCGAGGTGGATTGTGGTAACTACTTAACGCGTCCTGTGCCGCACGGGTCATTACTCCCCGCAAGGCACAGACAAGGTTCAGAGAGAGAGAGAGAGAGAGAGAGAGAGAGAGAGAGAGAGAGAGAGAGAGAGAGAGTAATGACAACAGTTACTCTTCTGGATTATAAACTGACAAAACGTTTGCTACTTTCACTATAAGACTTGAGGTAATACCACCACCACCACCACCACCACCACCACCACCACCATTGCCTTCATGCAGTGAAGACAGGTTGTATGCCGTCAGTAAAAACCTGGCAGACACGCGTTGCTTGACTCCCTTACCTGCTGTGTAAACTCGTCGGCAGGTACAAATGACACACACACACACACACACACACACACACACACACAAAAGCAAACATGCGAGAGAGGTAAAAAAAGAAATCAAGAAAGTAGAAAGTCAAAGTGGGGAAGGCACGAGGACAACTGTCACGCTGATAGACAAACTAGACCGAAGGATGGAAGGGGGAAGGGAGGCAAGAGGGGGAAAAAGAGGATGTAATAGAGAAAAGGAGAGGGTAGGTGGACAGAGGGAGGGAAGAGAGGAAAAGAGAGATGTTGAGATACTAGAGAAAAGGTGAGTGTGGATGGACAGGGAGGGGAAAAAAGGAAGAAGATGAGACATTATAGAAGAGGGTAGGTGGACGGAGGGGGGAAAAGAGAGGGTAGCGGAGGACTTAGGTATTTCCAGACGGAGTGCATGACCGCCCCAACTCGCCACCCTCAGACTTTCGACCTTCCAATGCCGCCTCGAGCGCTTCCCTCCACCCCTCCCAGCTTCCCTCCATCCCCCTTATCTTCCCTCCACCCCCTCCTATCTTTCCTCCTTGCCAAGTTCATGCTTCCTCACTATCTCCTATTTTTCGTCTATATTTCCTCCCTTTTTTCCTCCTTCCTCTTTCATTACATGTTCCCTTTCATGGTGCCTTTCTCATCTCCCTTTTTCCTTCTTTCTTTCTTTCTTTCCCTCGTTCTTTCGCTTCATTTGTTACGTGTCCGAATTATGTACCTATATTTTTAAGTGTGTGTGTGTGTGTGTGTGTGTGTGTGTGTGTGTGTGTGTGTGTGTAGGGGGTGTCAACCTTTCTGTTTTTGCTGGTCGGCCTGTTAGCTTGTTTGTTTGTCTGCATGCTCGTGTGTTTGCTCTCTCTCTCTCTCTCTCTCTCTCTCTCTCTCTCTCTCTCTCTCTCTCTCTCTCTCTCTCTCTCTCTCTCTCTCTCTCTCACATCATCATCATCATCATCATCATCATCATCATCATGTTCCTTTTCCGTTTACTTTCGAAAAAAAAATTTCTCTACATTCGAATTTGAAAGTTAACTTCGAAACTTGGCTCAGATAAGTAGAGATGTAAATTTAATTACTCTTACGCTGCGAAGGTAATTGTCTTTTGACTAGAGAGAGAGAGAGGGAGAGAGAGAGAGAGAGAGAGAGAGAGAGAGAGAGAGAGAGAGAGAGAGAGAGAGAGAGAGAGAGAGAGAACCTTTCTTTTCGTTTGTGTTAGTTTGGGTTAGTTCTCTCTCTCTCTCTCTCTCTCTCTCTCTCTCTCTCTCTCTCTCTCTCTCTCTCTCTCTCTCGCTCTGGTCATGCTCGGCACACCTCTTTTTATTGTTTTTTTCTTGTTCTTTTTTCTTTCGTTACCCGTTGGACATCCGGGACTAAGCATTTTTGATCACACACAGACACACACACACACACACACAACACACACACAAACACACACACACACATACACACACACACACACACACACACACACATACAGGAAGTTAACTGGACTCTCCTCCCATATTGAATGTCTCACGGAAGAGAGAGAGAGAGAGAGAGAGAGAGAGAGAGAGAGAGAGAGAGAGAGAGAGAGAGAGAGAGAGAGAGAGAGAGAGAGAGAGAGAGAGAGAGAGACTCATCTAGCCGATAATTATGTTAGTGGTTATGATGAAAAATGTAATTAAGAACAACAATATTTTATTTGCACTTTCATCATGACGCTTATGTTTTTTTATTTGAATTATCTGTCTGCCTGCCTTTTTGTCCGTCTATGTATCTATCTGTCCATCTCTCTCTCTCTCTCTCTCTCTCTCTCTCTCTCTCTCTCTCTCTCTCTCTCTCTCTCTCTCTCTCTCTAGCTCGCTCGCTCACCGTCGACCTTTGTAAGAACGAAAATCTTTCCCGAAGTAACTGTTCAAATGTCTTACTTCCTGTCGCTCATTTTCCCTCCCTTCCTCCTTCCGTCATGTCCCTTTCCCCCTTTCCTCCCACTCTCTCTCTCTCCTCTCTCTCTCTCTCTCTCTCTCTCTCTCTCTCTTCATTCCTCGTTTCTCCCCTTTCTGATTTTTCTTGTCTTTGTCTTAATTTTTCCTCGCCTCCTCTGCCTCCTCCTCTTCTTCCATCTCCACATTTATCTTTTCATTCTTAACTTTCTCTTCTCGCCCACCTCCAACCGCCCCCCCCCCTTTTTTTTTTTCCGTTTTACACTTCGCTGGATGCTTGTGTCTTCACATAGTTAAGTGAGAGAGTGAGTGAGTGAGTGAGGAAGAGATGGGAGAAGTGAAGGAATGTCTGGGAAAGGTAAAGGAAGAAAAATACAGGTAAAAAAAATAAAGAATTGTAAAGTTTCATAGATGATTATCGAGGAGAAGATAATAATTTGGAGGAAAAGTGAGGAACCCGCTGTGTGCTTTTTGGGGGCCAGGGAGTGGGGAGAGAGAGGAAGGAAGAAAGAGGAGGAGGAGGAGGAGGAGGAGGAGGAGGGGACGAAAATTGGGGTTCCTGGATGTCCGCCTCTCTCTCTCTCTCTCTCTCTCTCTCTCTCTCTCTCTCTCTCTCTCTCTCTCTTTCTCTCTCTCTCTCTCTCTCTCTCTCTCTCTCTCTCTCGCTACTGGTCACAGGAAGTTACAGGTCCTGATGGTGATGGAGGACTGAGAGTAACATAGTGATAGTGATGATGGTGAGTGAGATGAACATGGCAGATGATGATAGTGGTGTGATGATGATGATTGGAGTGAGCCTAGCAGATATAATAATGGTGATGACGGTGATGATGGTGATGATGGTGGTGCTTGGGATGAACATGGCAGTGATGATGATGGTGGTAATAAAGATAATAATGATGATGGTGAGGAGGAGGAGGAGGGTAAGGCAAATGTGGGATAAAATGAATGTACCAAATGTTTTTTTTTTTTCATTAGTGCATGGAATAGAAAAAAAAAAACATTGTGTTGATACTGAGAGAGAGAGAGAGAGAGAGAGAGAGAGAGAGAGAGAGAGAGAGAGAGAGAGAGAGAGAGGAGAGAGAGAGAGAGAGAGAGAGAGAGAGAGCAAACACAGAAATCAATTGTGATACCTTAGAGGGGGGCACTGGACAAAGATAAAAAAAAAAAAAAAGGTAGAAGAAAAAGACCTGCCGAAGATGCCAGCAACATGTGATAGCACTGAAAACTTGTTCGAGACGCGCTTTGGCAAGACGTCAGATCTCACAGGTAGAGTGTGAAGGAACGAAAACTAATGAGACACGTGGCAAGGAATTGAACTTGTCAGGGGTATTGATTTGAATGAGTTTTTGAGTATGAATTTGATAAGACGCAGGAATGGGTGTAATATAAGCGGAAAATGAAGTAAGTAGGGGACTCGTAAATAAAAATCATAGTGCTAGAAGGATTAAAGGTAAAGATTATGTAAAATTTGAGGTCTTTCATCAAGACAATTAGCAGGGAAGAGAGGCGGGCCATTAAGGAAGGTAAAATATGGATATTATCTCAGCAGATGAAGTTGGTGGTGAGGGAGGAAATTAAAGGAGATGGTTAACCTTGGAGTTACCAGAATTGAAAACTTTACAGGAGAGTGAATGGAATAAAACGTACTCACATCAAACTTTTCTGGACAGAGTTAAAGAAAATAGAATTTGGACCAAATTAATTTATTAAGATATAAAAAAAAAGTACCAGAATACTCTTTTATTTATATTTTGATACACTAGACCACAACATATTGTTAGATAAACTGAAATACCGAGCGAAGGATAAGGAGAGTGCCGCTACAACGTTTTCGAGGCTACCTTTGTAATAAACCTTAGTCAGTTCATTGTAATAATGGTTCTCCACAATTTATGTCTGTTTCTATAGGAGGGACCACAAGGATATATTTACGACCGATTCTCTTCCTCATTCACACAAATGATACAATAAGTGTAAGCCATAAATTTCAATACATCATATATGCGGATAACACTAACCTTCTAAGAGCAGACAAAGACAAACTCTCTACACGCTAGCATAGATACATAACTGAAATTAATTCATCAATGGATAAAAGCTGATTAGTGTAAACTTATTGTTCCTAGAACAAACTTTGTATTCTTTTTAAGACATATTAAGAAAAATCTTCCTCATTTACAGCCAGAGGATCGAAGCTTTAAAACAAGCTAGTCGTACTAAATTTCTTGGGATACAAATCGATGAACATCTTGCTTGGAGATACCATACTGATGTAAATACCATGGAGGTCTCAAAAGTTTGTGGTATAATGTACAAGATAAGACACAACCTCACTGCTTAGTATCTTTTACATCTTGTGTTATCCCACCCCCCTTCCATACTGTGCAGCTATCTGGGCCAGTACATGGCCCTGTACTACTACTACTACTACTACTACTACTACTACTACTACTACTACTACTACTACTACTACTACTACTACTACTACTGCTGCTGCTGCTGCTGCTGCTGCTGCTGCTGCTGCTGCTACTACTACTACTACTACTACTACTACTACTACTACTACTACTACTACTACTACTACTACTACTACTACTACTACTACTACTACTACTACTACTACAACAACAACAACAACAACAACAACAACTATTACTACCGGTGCTACTACTACTGCTACTACTACTACTACTGTTAATATTACTGTTATTGTTACTACCACTACCACCACCACCACCACCACTAGTACTAATTTTCTTATGTAAATTCTAGAATGATATACACCAGTCGTGACTTTCTACTGTTCGCGTTTTTAAAAGTACGTATGTCGCTCATTTTAACGTCAAACTATTCTACCCTCGCCTCGCATTTCTGAAGTAATGTGAAAAGTGTGGCGCGTCGCTGGAAAAGGGTGTTGGGAAAAGTGTAGAATCCCTTTTGTTTGTGGCGGATGTTCAGGACACAGCTGGATCTGACCACACGTGCAGCGCTTCATGTTTTCCATAATTTGTGTTGGAATATGTTTTGAAATTAAAGCTCATTGATAAAAGAAATAAGGTAAAAGTTAAGGTGCTGCTGCTGCTGCTGCTGCTGCTACTGCTGCTACAAGTACTTCCCTTTTCAACCTCCTTCTGTTCCTCCTTGTGCTCATTTTCGTCATCTTCTCTCTCTCTCTCTCTCTCTCTCTCTCTCTCTCTCTCCCTCTCTCTCTCTCTCTCTCTCTCTCTCTCTCTCTCTCTCTGCTTAGGAATCGTGGCGGAGAGCAGAAACATTTTTGGCTAAAGTGGGAGGAAGAGAGAAGGAAGAAATGGAAGTAAAGCAGAGGAAAAAAATGAGAAAAAGGAAGAGGCGATGGGGGATGATGATGATGAGGAGAAATATAAAGGAAGACAAACAGCAACAGACCTTGAGGTTCTGACTGGGCTGTTTGTATAACTATCCTACGTACATTAACTACTGGTAGGAAAGACAGGATGGCAAAGGAGGAGGAGGAAGAGAAGGAGGAGGAGGAGGAAGAGGAGGAGGAGGAGGAGGAGGAGGAGGAGGAGGAGGAAGAGGACGAGGAGGAGAAGGAGGAGCAAGAGAAGATGAGGAATGGAATAAAGAAGATGAAGAACAAGAAAATCATCTAGACATAACAAGAAGAGGATGAGGAGGAGGGGGAGGTAGAGGAAGTGGACATGAGAAGGAGGAGGAGGAGGAGGAGAAGGAGGAGGAAATGAAGGAAGGAAAGCACGCAAAACATAAAGAGATAAATTCCGGAAGAGCTAACAGTTAAAATTATAAAAAAAACTCGTAGTAGTAGATTTGGTCGAGCGCTTATGTATTCTCCCTCTGAGTGGCTCCTTGGATGGGTGGAGAGAGAGAGAGAGAGAGAGAGAGAGAGAGAGAGAGAGAGAGAGAGAGAGAGAGAGAGAGAGAGAGAGAGAGAGAGAGAGAGAGAGAGAGATCAGGAAGGACGAATTAAAAGAGCGCTATCAAAATTTTACTACGGTCAACACTATGGAAAGTCACGGCCATGATACACCCAGTCATTTAATACTCTAACTATATATCTTTTTTTTTGTCTTATTTCATTATATATTCCCCTGTCACGCCCTCATTGTTTTCCTATGCTTCCTCTTTTTAACGTTTTATCTATTATCTCTCTCTCTCTACCCTCTTCCCTCTCTCCATCCTATATATTGCATTCCCACCACCCATCCTTTGTATCCTCCGCCCTCTATCTATCCTCAACCCTCCCTTACTTCCTTCCTGTCTTTCCTTTTGTCCTTTGTCTGCTAGAGGAAGGCCAGTGAAAGTATGACTGTTTGTCCATGACCGTCATTCATCTGATATATTTTGCATAGATTGATGTGATTGGAAATGTTCATTAATTATTTCTTTCTTTCAGACGACTTTCTTTTAAAGGATGGTGATGGATGGTTTGGTTGAGTGGTGGTGGTGGTGGTGGTGGTGGTGGATGAGTGACTGTGCCATGCATGTATAACTGTTTGGTGGGACGTATATTGAGCATCCGGCAGTGTGAGTGGGTTGGTTCAGCCCTTTGTGCTCCCCGCCCGTGATGTGGAGGCGAGCGGTGGCTATTGTGTGGTGGTGGTAGCGGTGGTAGTGGTGGTGGTGGTGGTGGTTACACACAACGAGTACATCTACCAAATTTCCCTTTCAAAGTAAGTAGGTGAGTGAAGCATTAAATTTTGAGCAGGTGAGGTCACGTTTTCCGGTGTTAGAATGAGGACCATGCACGGAGACTTTATGGCATCATGCAGTCCGGTTTATTACGGCATTACATTGTGGTTAATGATGGCGGAGTGTGTTGACATCGCGCTGGGCTGGGCTGGGCTGGGCTGGGATGTGCTGGTATGTGCTCGGTTGTGCTGTAATATGTTTGCCTAGGCTGGGCTGGGATGTACTGAGATGTGCTGTGCTGGTCTGTGCTGGAGTGGGCTTGGCTGGTGTTGTCATTGTTAGATCGCCGCTATACAACCGTGCCGACACCATCATTACCCCCACTACGACTACTACTACTACTACTACTATTATCACCACCACCGTAAAACCTCAGCTAGGCACACCCTCCTACTCTCAGCCCGTCACGTCTCTCACGATACTGATCACACACACACACACACACACACACACACACACACGTACGTCAAACCGGTTCTTTTCCTTCCCCTTCCAGCGAAAAAGAAGGAATATAAAAATAGAATAAAAAAAAATCAGAGAACATAGCCTTTGCGAACACTTAATGGATTCAAAATACTGTCTTATTGTGGTTTTACTCATGTGCTTGTTATATTAATGTAACTGCGAATCTTTTTTTTTTTTTTTTAACTTGAATATTAGTGGCAAGGGAAAGTAGTGGTGATTGTGGTGGTGGTGGTGATGATGATGGTGATGTTATTAGTAATGATCGTGGTGACGTGTGCCTGCTATTGTGGTTGTGGCGGTGTAGTGATATGATGGTGGTAGTGGATGGTGTTTGTGGTGGTGGAGGTGATGAGAGCCGGGGACGTTAGCTTGTTGGTGTCATAAGCGGTTATTTCGATGGTGCTTGTGGTGTTGGTGGTGGAATCGAAGTGTTGGTGGTGGTGAGATTGATAGTTCTTGTGTTGGTGCCATTGGTGGTGGTGGTGGTGGTGGTGAAGAGGCGATAATAGTGGTGGTTGGGGGTAGTTAAAATGAGAGATGATGTAGGACTATTGTTCGAGTAGGCAGTGACAGTGGTGGTGGTGGTGGTGGTGGAGGGTTGGTGGTAATGGACCTGTAATGGTGGTCATGATAGTGGTGGTGGAGCTGCAGTGGTAGTGGTGTTGCTGGTGCTGTAGTGGAAAGTAGTAGGAGTAGTAGTGGAGGTGGAGCTGTAGTGATAGTGGCAGTGGTGGTGCTGTAGTGGTAGTGGTAGAGTGGTGGAGCTGCAGTGGTGGTGGCAGTAAGAGTGGTGATGGAGGTGGTGCTGTTTGGCTCGGATAGCGGTGCTGGTGAACTGTCAGTGATGCCACCACGGCCTTGCTTCCTCACCCTTCACCCGCGGGCGGAAGTGCTGCGCCCTCCGTGCTGCGCTACTTGCCAGAGAGAGAGAGAGAGAGAGAGAGAGAGAGAGAGAGAGAGAGAGAGAGAGAAAGGGCGGGCTTGAACCTTACCACATCCCTCAACAAGGAAGCGTAAAATCACTGTGAACTTAGATCCATCGCCTCACCGTCTTTCGTGCGCCGTTAAAGACAACAAAAAGCGCAATGTTCCGTCCCGGCTAAAGCGTCCTTCCAGCAGGAGGCACGCAGCTCTCCCTCAGTCCTCCCTCAGGCGGGTCACGAGGCCACAGCACCAGCTCAGGGCCAAATGTTACCGCTCACGTGTACCATAACTCACATACCTACTGTATACTTTTTACTTGTGACTGTAGAGAGCGAATATAACTGTAGCGAGTGAAGAGATAAGGGAGCAAAGAGGAAATTACTTGACTGTTTAATGGTTGAAATAGGTCTTCTTGTTACAGAAAATGGGTGAATTTGGTTAGAAGGAAAGAAATTTGAGGGTAGCTTCATGCAGACAGGTATTGCAGTACCTTGCCTGATACACGCCACACGTATGAATTAACGGGGAACGTTATGATGGTGGAACAATGTAATGAGAGTGTACAGGTGTGTGTGTGTGTGTGTGTGTGTGTGTGTATGCTCTTGCTGGACGTAAGGCAAACACATCTATGCACGCACGCACTCACACACACACACACACACACACACACACACACACACACCTAGGCAAAAGCATTCCGTTTCTCTCTCTCTCTCTCTCTCTCTCTCTCTCTCTCTCTCTCTCTCTTAACACTACTCTTTCATGTACTATCTCGATAAATATATAAATGCAGTAGCCCGTAAAACATCAGTTAGTTTTAATACCATTCATGTTGAAACGCATCCCTGAATTCCTTGTTCGATGATCAGTTAAAAAAAAAATAATAATACACACATACACACATAAAAAAATGTAGATTACAATGTGACTCTCTGTATTCAGGTCGATGGATATGTGAGGTGAAATTTTTATGTGGTGTGTGTGTGTGTGTGTGTGTGTGTGTGTGTGTGTGTGTGTGTGTGTGTGTGTGTGTGTGTGTGTGTGTGTGTGTGAGTGCATTTTAACTTACTTGCTGTGAATGTGAATGTGTGTTGTAACCAGAAATTTAGCAATACGGTTCATGGCGCTAAATTGCATGAGAGAGAGAGAGAGAGAGAGAGAGAGAGAGAGAGAGAGAGAGAGAGAGAGAGAGAGAGAGAGAGAGAGAGAGAGAGAGAGAGAGAGAGAGGAGAACGCTCCAAAGGGAAATAAATGAGAGGAAAAAGAAGACGAAAATGAGCACAAGGAAGAGAAGGAGGTTGAATAGGAGGAAAAGGGAAGTACTTGTAGCAGCAGCAGCAACAGCAGCAGCAGCAGCAGCAGCACTGGGAGGCGGTGGAGGGAGAGGAGGTCGCTAACAATAATGATGGAGACATGCATGACTGAAGTAATTTTTGAAAGTCATTTCGTGTATTCTCTGTTGTGTAGCGCAGCTTTGAGATATCTGCAAGAATACATCATTGTGTTTTGTTGACACGTCCAGTAAGGGAAGAAGTGAAGACGCTTCGTATTATTTTTCATCATGATGTTTTTTTTTTACCTCTTGAAGTTGAAATCCAGAACTCCGTGCCATCAAGGTGACGATGGCATGTGTTAACAGCCTGTGGGCAATGAGTTGTGCTGGTCTGTGATGAACTCTTGTCTGTTCTAACTCATTTTATTCTCAGTTTCCCGAAATTTACGAAGTTGTAGTGTTTGGGTCTTCATGAGGAAGTAGTGAACTTGATCGCGGCAAGGCATGACGGGTGGTGGCGAGAGTGAGGCACGGGCTCCGCCACCACAAGAATGCGAGGATGTGGCTGGCCGTGGTCACCACCATATACCACGGGCCCGGGGTTAAGAAACCCTTCGTCAGGAGAGCCAGGCAGCGCGATGCACGGGAGTATAGGCTCGAGAATATTGGTCTTTTTGTGTCACACAGTGGGGAATTGTTTACTGGAATAACAGCAACGCGTTACAGCTTCACGACCCGCAATTAGCGAGGCACGACTCCCGGAGCATCGATGGGAAAAGTCAACATGACCCACCTATCGCAGCGGAGTCGTGCCTGCCGAGTACCAACGCGGATCAACACTAGAGGCTTGAGAGACGTTAAAGAGAATGAATGCTGAGTGCGGCGGCGACTACTCCAGCCTTTACAAGGTTGCCTCGCCTCCCCTTTCGACTTCTGTGGTGGGTGGTAGTGTGTGGTGATTAAGGACAGTCTGGGTTCTGGGTACGGGTGCGGTGCGGCTGCTCCTTTATGTCGCATTTCCAGTCTGCATTATGCCTCTCCCTTCTATGACAACCACCCGAAGTGTCGTGAAGCGTAGAATATTTCGTGGATGGCGTCACCGCTGTGTGTGATCGCCCATCTCACCCTCGCTCAAGGCCAGTGGGCTGCGTGAAGTATCCTACTCACGTGTGCCGCCAGCAGAGCTCCCCGTCCTTTGCAACAAAGGCATCAGGCTGCTTGAACTGGGGCTGTCATTGTTTTCCATGTGTGAAGCGTGAAGTTCGAGATTGTGTTGGAACGAGCTTCTTGTTTGTTTATACCCTGGACACACACACACACACACACACACACCGGTGGTTTGTGCGGGTGTCTAAACTCTATTTCCCAACCACCCAGTACCCCAGTATTTATGCCCACACCTGCCACGTAACCACATTCTTTTATGTACGACGCATGCACTTCCATCGCCACTGCAGCATCTTTCTTCCTCCGCGCCAACACACACCCGGATAAAATATTTCGACACAAAATCCACACCCATCCTGCCCATGCCTTGCAAAGTCTGTCCCCGCCTCACCTGCTCTGCTAACTTTTAGGGAATTGCTCAGTGGAATTAAAGATCACAATCTTATTGTTTATACTGTTTTAAAAAATACTCACGAACAAGTTTGCCGACAGCACTGTTCTGCTCTCTGACGGCAAATTTTTAAACTAAAAAGAATAGACGAAACAGTTTGTGTATAGTTCTGAACTATTAGTGTGTTTCGTCACAAGACATCAATATACATAAATTGTTTCAATTTATGTATATTGATGTCTTGTGACAAAACACACAAACCTGCATTCGGAGACTGAAAAAAAAAAAAAAACTGAAAAGGAGAGAAAACTAAATGAGGAAAGAGTGAAGGAAAAGACAAGAGGGACAACAGGAATAATGAAATAGAAGCAGAGGAAATCGAATGAGAAAGGAGTGAAAGAGAAAGAGGAATGGAACAACGGGAATGATGAGATAGAACTAGAGAGGAAATCGAGTCAGGAAGGAGTGAAAGAAAGAGACAGGAAAAGCACGAATGGAGAAATAGAAGAGGAGAGGAAAGGAGGATGAGAAAAACAGATATAGCTAAGTTGTTTGCGAGACAAAATGTGTTGGAGACAGCAACGACTAATGAGAGCGTTGACCTCTCTCTTTGTAGAAATGAGAATGTCAGCAGTAGGAACAGAAGTAGTAGTAGTAGTAGTAGTAGTAGTAGTAGTAGTTGTTGTTGTTGTTGCTGTTGTTGTTCTTGTTCTTGTTGTAATCGTTGTTTTTGTTTAAATATTTTCGTTTGCCACTACTGTTATTAAGTCTTTCACTGTTAGACTAAAATGTATTTTACAATGTCTGTAACATTTTAAACACTATTTTTGTGCTAAGGTCTCTTAAGTATTCCTGTAGCGTAGAAAGACAAAATTAAACTTCTCTTTTCTTTTCTGTCACTCCATGCAAACAATTTTCAAAATGTTAGGGAGGCAAACGAAGGAAGATCACAACAATGAAAGGGTTAATGTTACTGTGAAGTATTATGCAACAAATTCGTGTTATTTGTTGCTTAATTTCACGTCATACTAAAGTCACTGTCTCATTACAGGTGCTGGGAGCGTGATTTCACTTTTAAGACGTCGGCTGCCAGGTGATTATTATTTATTTTTCTTATTACCTTCCCTTTGTTCCTTTATTGATCTCCTAGCTCTTTATTCCATTTCCCTCGCTTCCCTTTTCCCTCGTTCGTCTACGTATAGCCTGTCCACATACAAACACATCACGTCATTTACGCTTTTAGCCACTCACGCCTCACCAATATTTGCTGCCTTACTGTTGCTGCGCCATCAAAACTCACTCACACACTCATTCACTCACTAACTCATTCACTCACTCACTCACTCACTCACTCACTCACTCACTCACTCACTAAGTCATTCACTCACTCACTCACTCACTCACTCATTCACTCACTCACTCACCGACTCACTTACTCAATCAATCAAACAATCAGTCAGTCGGTCAGTCAATCATCCATCCTGATACGTGCGAAGGAACACACCCATCCATCCGTCCATCTGACTCACTCGCTCACTCACACACTCACTCACTCAGTCTATCAATCAGCCAGTGAATCAGTCAGTCAGTTAACCATCCATCATGATACATACTATTCAACACACAGATCCATTCATCCATCCACGTAGCGCTGTTTTCTTTAGATTTTTCTCACGCGTTAATTAATTAGTGCTGTAGGAAGTCAAAACAGCCCAGGGACGTGTTCGTGTTCTAAGGGGATGACCTCGGGAAGTGATTAGTACAGTGTAAAACAAGAGACATAAAACTTGGAACATGAAAAAAAAAAACATGAAAAGATGAACATGAACATGAAAACATAAAACATGAAAACATGAACATGAAACACGAATTATGTTTTCATGTTTTACGTTTTCATATTTCATGTTTATGTTTTCATGTTAACCTTTTTCATGTTTTCATGCTAACCTTTTCATGTTTATGTTTTCATCATGATCATGTTTACATATTTCACGTTTATGTTTCATGTTTCATGTTTATGTTTTCATGTTTTAGTAGTAGCAATCCTCTCGCTTCAATAACGCGAGTGAAGTGAGGAGCATGTCAAAGAAAAAAAAATGAAAAAAAACAAGAATTTATGTCAAACACACACACACACACACACACACACACATCCACACACCCAGTCACTCACACACACACACACACACACACACACACACACACACACACACACACACACACACACACACACACACACACACACACACACACACACACAGTAATCACCGGATATCAGCAGTGCCTACAAAATAATTTCCCCCATCCCATATTTATTGCCTTTTTCTCCCTTTCTTCCTTATTACATTCTCTGTCTCTTTTTCTTGTACCCCTTCATACTCGCTTCCTTTCCTCTCTCTCCTTGCCTTTTCCTTTCTATAGTCGCTCGTAACGAAGTCAATCACTGGGCCCGAGGGAGGCTGTGGCTTCCAATGAGTTATTTTCCCCTTTCTTGCGTCTCCCGAGCGATAAATCAAAAGAAAACGGTGAAGACTAAACATTCCTCGCCAGATTCCTTGACTTCCCAGCACAATATTTTGATGGGAAAAGTTGGATTTCGCTTCGTTTTTATTTATTTATTTTATTTATTATTTTCTCTCTCTCTCTCTCTCTCTCTCTCTCTCTCTCTCTCTCTCTCTCTCTCTCTCTCTTAGTGTAGCTTATAGTGTTTTTTTTTCTTTTTTGTAGGTTTATTTGTATTATTCTTGTTTTGCTTGCTCTACATTTTTTTTTATCCATGTGTTCTTTATCGCGGTTACTTTTGTTCTTTTTTTTTCATTAATTTTCGGGGGAATAGGAAAGGAAAGAAGGTAAGGTTTAGATTATTCCTCGTTGATTGTGTATTTTTTTAAAGTTAATTTTTGTTTCCTAATCCTAACAAAGGCCTACTAATTAATGGTGAATTCTTTTAGTTTTTTCTTTCTTTTACATTTTTCTATCTAGTGATGAGCTCTCTCTCTCTCTCTCTCTCTCTCTCCCTCTCTCTCTCTCTCTCTCTCTCTCTCTCTCTCTCTCTCTCTACAACAGCAACAACAGTTCTCCTCTTCTTCTTCCTCCTCCTCCTCCTACTACTACTACTACTACTACTACTACTACTACTACTACTACTACTACTACTACTACTACTACTACTACTACTACTACTACTACTACTACTACTACTATTACTACTACTACTACTACTACTACTACTACTACTACTACTACTACTACTACTACTACTATTATTACTATAACTACTTCGAGTACTATTGCTATTTTTATTATATGCTATTGTGATGTATTACAAACTGGAGAAAGCTGGCGGCCTCCTCCCCGCAAGACCTCTCCTCGTCTGTGGAAGTGTGGCGGGATTACTTCTTGGGGAGTAGTGAGTTTGTTATTTTTTTTTCGCGTGAGAAGCGAGCGAGCGAGTGGCACAGAGCGTGACGGCAGTAATGGGTAACTAAAATTGTGGGAGTCTTTCATTCATGTCAGTGTCGTGTATCAGTCATCTGGTGTTGTCATTAGTTAAGTTTTGATACCGTTTATGCTGCTAGTTTCGTATTTGCGAATCTCTGCGAGTTTGTAGTTACTGTAGTGTTTGTAAGTGTACGTACGTTTAGGGTGAGTATTTTAACACTACTATTTTGTATTGTATTAATTTGGTTTTTGATCGATTCCCTTTATGTTCCTAGTTTGGTATCTACAAATCTCTGGGAGTCTGTAGCTACTGTAGGCAAATGTACGTTTTGGATAAACTGTTAAACACTGCTGTTACGTATTAATGTGGAATTGTCATTAATTAAGTTTTTGGTTCCCTTTATGTTCCTTGCCTTGTGTTTGCGAATCTGTGCGAGTCTGTAGCTACTGTAGGCGTGTAGATTTATTGACTAATTTTTTTATAACCTACTACTACTACTACTGCTACTACTACTACTACTACTTCTACTACTACTACTACTACTACTACTACTACTACTACTACTACTACTACTACTACTACTACTACTACTACTACTGCTTTTTTCTACTACCTACCCTTGGAATAATCAAATCATTAACACTATTGGGTTGTCTGGATGGAGGCAGGCGGTCCTAATTTGAAGCAATGGTTGGTGTGGCTGCCGCTGGAACTGGGCCAATCATCACCATTAAGAGTGAGCATTAGTGGAGAGGCGCGTCGTTACATCCTCTCGCCGAGTTGATTCCCAAGGGTCCCTGGGAGCGAGTCAGCCTAGCCACACTTCCCGCTGCACACAACTTCCGGCACGAGTGGTGAATTTTTATGTGGCTGTGAGTCTTACAGGAGTCGCCTTGGTCTTCTTTCATAGTTGTGTCAGAAGGGCAACTCAGTGAAGTGAGCTGATGATGTTACTGCTGACAAATCAATGAATAGCAAAGTTTCGCTAGTTACGAGTTTTACAGTTGTCTTGATATTTTCTCCCTCATAATTGTGTCAAAAAATGCAGCTCTACTAAGTGAACTGATGATGTTATTGTTGACAAGTCGATGAGTGATGAGATTTTAGTGACTAAGTTTTGATAAAATCGTCTACGTCTCTTCCTAACATAATGGTGTCTTAGAAATGTTATCCGATAAATAGAATTGACATTTTATTGGTGTATACTCAGTGATCAAAGTAGCAATTTGCCGTGGAGCCTTGAAATAAACTGATTATTAACTGTTTTATTCCTAGTAAGAGGCACAGCCAAAGTTATAGCAGTGTTGATGAAGAGCCAGGTGAAGATAATGAAGTGTTAGGGACGCTGAAAAGATTGATCAGGTAAACAAGAATCAGGTATCTGCATGAGGACACAGGGAGACGAGTCAGGCTTTAGAAGAGGAAGAAGGACTGCATAAGAGACAAGAGAGAGAAGAGAGAGGGGCCTGAGACAAGAAGATACAAGAAACAAAACCTTTTGGAGAAGATTAGTGAGGATCAGCAGCCCTGCATGAACTCTGAGGGAGGTGAAGGAGATGAAGCGGATCTCCTGTGGCCACAAGCATCCTGTCTAGTGGCTGCCCTGCGGTTGGGGATTAACTAATACTGATGACTTTTTATCACGTATATATTAAGCTGAGCGTGAGAAATAGCCCGGAAGTTACTTTTGTTATTGATATTACTGCTGATCGATGACGGTGGCTCTACTTCACGGCTGAGTAACTTCGAGGCGGTTTTTAGGACTTATGCGTTGCGGCCGTGTTCCCCTACCAGCGCTGGGAGGGTGGGCGGCTGGCTGAGAGGCGGCCCATAGAGGAAAGGTGAGCTATAGAATGGAGGAAGGTATAGGAGCACTAGACCGATATTAAATGCGTTGGAGTTGACATTTTTATTAATATTTTTTTGTGATGGTGGTGGTGGTGGTAGTGATGGTAGTGGTAATAGTACTAATAATAGTGATAGTTGTTGTTGTTGTTGTTGTTGTTGTTGTTGTTGTTGTTGTTGTTGTTGTTGTTGTGTTTTTCCTTCTCCTTCTCTTCCTTCTCCTCCTCCTCCTCCTCCTCCTCCTCCTCCTCCTCCTCCTCCTCCTCCTCCTCCTCCTCCTCCTCCTCCTCCTCCTATGAAGGCTCCACCGCAATTTCATCAACAGTGATGGCGGCTTTGCTCTCCATCGTTACACAATCTTCTGTCTCCCTCCTGATGGAAGAACACACACACACACACACACACACACACACACACACACACACACACACACACACACACACACACACACACACACACACAACGAACGGGGCCCAAAGTGCACGTCGCCATGAGCAAAAAGAAAACGGCTGATAGTTGGCAAATTTAAGGAGAAATTCACTTACAAAAAACGTTCCAGATAATGCGGGGGGTATTTTTTCCCGCTCGTTTTTTTTTTTTTTTTCTTATCTAACTTCTCTCTTCTCTTTTTCTCTTTCCACCAGTCCACTATAAACGAGCACCTTTCAGTCAGAAATCTCGTGTGAATCAGCTTGTTTGCACATCGTCATTTTCACTCATCGTTTTCTCTCTCTTCACTGCCTCCGCCCCTCACACTCTCATCTCCGTTATCTCCATCAAAACAGCATCCTTCTCCCGCGCTGCATCATCTCCGCCCTCATGCCTGCATCTTGATAGCCGCAGCAGGTCCCCGTCCAGGCATTCAGGCAAAGATGGGGATACGAATAAGAATATATCAAGAAGAGTGCCGTGTGTCCTTATGTGTCTTTCTGTTTATTTGTATATCTGTCTAAGTGAGTATGAGAGAGAGAGAGAGAGAGAGAGAGAGAGAGAGAGAGAGAGAGAGAGAGAGAGAGAGAGAGAGAGAGAGAGAGAGAGAGAGAGTAGCGGCTACCTCACTTGTGAATTCACGTGAGAAGTAACTTTTTTTGGTCAAACAACTTCAGTTCCATCTCCTCTTTTCATCCTTTCATTCCCTTCCTTCGCAGTTCTCTCCCACTCCCTAGCTCTTTTCTCCGCCCTTCCTCCATCCCTTGTTGCTTCTGCCTCAGTCCACTTGCTCTTAATGTGATAACTCCTGGGATGGCTGCATCGAGTCGTGAAGTCCAGAAGTTAAGCCTCACGAAGAAGGAAAACGGAGTCGGGGGAGGAGAGGAAGTAATTTCAATAGAGCAGTGGACTTAAAGACGAGACGAGACGCGAACATTGAACCTTCCCATTGTTGAGTGTCAGGGACGATGCACTGACACATCTCGCTCACTTCCGCAGGTTTGGCTCCCTTCCCTTCCACTAACAGTTACTTCGTGCGCTGGGCTTAACGAGGGATGGTCGTCCGGACACAGAAGGGAAGAGCGAGTGTGCTTGGCTGGGGACGATGGGCGGGGTTCGATGGTGCTGACTGGGTATTGACTCACGTTCCTCCTGGTCAGTTCCATGGTCTATGACTCTATGTAGTCCAATCCACCGCCCTTCCCCGTCCCGTTCCCTGCCTCCCCGCCCAACGTTAAGACTCTCGTAGCTTCTCATCCAGCACGTTGAGAAGGAGAAAGAGGAGGAGGAGGAGGAGGAGGAGGAGGTAGCGGGTTCGACTCCCCCGCGCGCCTCATTCCTCCTCAGTCAAGTGCACCTGCTCTCGTTTGACCCACTAAACTAGTTGCCGTTACTAAGATAGCTCTCTCTCTCTCTCTCTCTCTCTCTCTCTCTCTTGCTATATAACCTAGGTGCGGTGCCAAAACACCAATTAATCTCTCTCTCTCTCTCTCTCTCTCTTGCTATATAACCTAGGTGCGGTGCCAAAACACCAATTAATCTCTCTCTCTCTCTCTCTCTCTCTCTTGCTATATAACCTAGGTGCGGTGCCAAAACACCAATTAATCTCTCTCTCTCTCTCTCTCTCTCTCTCTCTCTCTCTCTCTCTCTCTCTCTCTCTCTCTCTCTCTCTCTCTCTCTCTCTCTCTCTCTCTCTCTTACCACATGGCCTCACTCTTGACATCTGCCGTACTGCCGCTGTCAGGGTGTGAGAAATATGCAAAAAGTATTGGTAGACTTCAAAGATATACAGTTTTGAAATCTTGCTGTGAAAAGATGCCGAGTCACTAAGACGACACACTCATCTCTTCGCCTCCCTATTTGCTCAACTTTTTTTTCTCCTCACATGTTTCTGCGTGTACGAGTATCTGTCTACCTGTCTGTCTGTCTGTCCATCTGTCTATTTGCATCAATCTGTGGTTTTAATATTCCCTTTTCCTTTTATCTATCAATGTATTATTCTTTCCATGCATTATTTTCCCTGTACATTTGTCTATTTGCAAGCCTTTTTCCCTTCATGTTTCTGTGTGTGTCTACCTTTCTATCTATTCACCTTTCTATCTACATCAATTTGTGTTTTTATATTTCTACTCGTATATCTATCTGAATAAACTTTTTCCCTTCATCTTTAAGCTTTTTCCCCTCATCTTTATGCCCATGTCTACCTGTCTGTCCCTCCACACGTCTATTTACATTAATCTGTGCTTTTAATATAGTGTTTTTTTTTTCTCGTACATTTGTCAGTTATCAATGTACTGCTGCATGTACACATAATTTCTACTCGTATATCTGTCCATCTGAATGAGTTTTATCCCTTTCCATTCATGTTCCAACAGTACTACAATGAACACGCGCTGGAAAATGGTTGAGCGATGATGAGTTTCACAGAGCGGGGTTATTTATGGACTTCGCCGCGTGTAGTGATAGTTGAGTGGGTTATTGTGTAGCCAACACGTCCCGTACTTCACCAGTTTTGCGAGCTTTGTGCTTGTGGTGTGTTCAGCTTCCATTGTGATGTGAAAAGTAGATAGGTTATTGAACCTGCCAGAGAGAGAGAGAGATAGAGAGAGAGAGAGAGTCATGATAAGAACATGCACAAGGAAAAAGAGCAAAAGAAGAAGAAAGGTGACGAAAATGAAAACAAGAAAAGAGAGAAAAATAAGAGGAAAAGGAGAGGTAGGAGAAGCAGAGACAGGAGAGAAAAGAAAAAAAAGTAGAACGTACTATTTTGAGGCAAGACTGGGACATGACACAGAAAACAGTTTGTGGTACTGCTGTCAAAACGTCAGAGATTTACCGGAAATGTGTCAATTATGCATATTCATAGGAGAGAGAGAGAGAGAGAGAGAGAGAGAGAGAGAGAGAGAGAGAGAGAGAGAGAGAGAGAGAGAGAGAGAGAGAGAGAGAGAGGCTGTCGAGTCGTCGTAAATTGGAGGGTCTTACCTGGGGCGTCAGGTGAGGCTCGTCTTGAGTTCCAGAGATGCATAAAAGATAAACATTTCTGGCTGAATGCTGCTCTTACATTTATGACGAGAGCTTAGGAAGTGCAGCCTCGCCTTCCCATTACTTACTTTCCTCTCCCAGTTCCTTCCCTTCACCTTTCTCTCCGTTTTCTTTGCTTCCCTTTTCCTTTCTCTTTTTAAGCCTCTCATACGCATTTCTTACCTTTCTCTCCCACTTCCTTTCCTTCATCTCCTCTCCGTTTTCTTTCTTTCCCTTTTCTTTTGTCTTCACTTCCTTTCTCTTCCCTTCGCTTCACTGTTTCTTTCTTTTCTCTTTTCGCATTCCTTAATTCTTCTGTTCCTACTTCCTTCCCTTAACTTCACTGTTTTCTTTCTTTTTTTTTTTTTCTTTTTAAGCCTCACCTTTGCATTCCTTACCTTCATCTCCGCTGTACTTCCTTCCTTCCACCTTCTTCCCATTTTCTTTCTTCTCTTCCTTTCTCTTTTAATACTATAATGTCTAGTTTCTCCATGTCGTAAGCCTAACATTTCCTTTTCTTGTAACTTTCTTCTTTTTTCCGTCACATCCACTTCATCTTTCATTGATTCCAGTTTTCTTATCACTCCCTATTTTTGTCCCTCTCATCCTTTACTGTTTTATCAAATAGCCTTTCAAGAAACTACCTTCCTCCATCTCCTCCATCACACTCTCTTCCTGAACCTACCACCTTTTCTTGTCTTCTATATCATCCTCCTGTTGTGTCCAGACCTCCTGCCTTCTTACAATTGTCTCTCTTATTCACGTCTTTCTATACGAGTATTCTCTCCTCTCACTCAGCACTTATCACCTCTTCTTCCTGCTCCTCTCACCCTTGTGTTTTCTATCGTCGTCATCCCCCATTGTTTCTCGTCCTCTTTCTCTCTCGTTAATCGTTTCGTCTTTCTTCTCCTTGTTCTTATTTTCTCCTCTCTCTCCGTCTCCTTACCCATTCCGCCCTCCTGCTGCTTCATCTCTGCCTTTTCATCTCTTCCAGCTTCGTCTTCCCCTTCACTGCTCCTTCGTTTTCTCATCCTGTTTCTGTTTAATTATAATTTCATTGGATTCATTTATATTTCACGCTTCCTGCATTTCTCTTTCATAGTCTTACCTCTTCTCCCTTCCGCTCCCTCCCCTCCTCTCATGCTTCTCTTCTTCTCATTTCCTTGTTTCCTTTCCTTCTGGACTCATGAATTTTTGCCTAAAGCTTTCCTACTTCCCTTTCCTTTTCTTTCTTTTCTTTTCTGTTTTTCGCTCCTTCGCTCTCCTTTCATTCCCATGAAGACCACATGAAACATGTAGTCTTAGTGACGTCATAAAGAGAATGTTTCCGTGGATGAGTATGACAACATCTACCCACGCAACGCACACACACACACACACACGCGCGCGCACACACACACACACACACACACACACACACACACACACACACACACACACACACACACACACACACACACACACACACACACACACACACACACACACAGTGAATAAATGAATGTGTATCTCCTACTGTTTTGTTGAGTTAATTATTTAAGGAAGGTTTTTAAGGCCACAGAAGATGAGCCTCGGTGATGAAAATAGGTTTCCGTGTTGTTTGTTTATTCGTTTTAGTGTAAGGCCTTGATTTCTAGGGAGAGAGAGAGAGAGAGAGAGAGAGAGAGAGAGAGAGAGAGAGAGAGAGAGAGAGAGAGAGAGAGAGAGTCATACGTCTCTCGTGCCTCTCTTGCTGGAACTAACACAGCTCCTGAAGTTTTGATTATATTTTCATCTCTGGTTCGTTTAATTTCATTTGATTATATTTTCAGTAGAATTTACTTTTTTCCCTTCCCTTTTATTTTTCTTTAAATTTCTGTCACCTGTTGCGCTACACATGAATACATGAAAGCTTGACATTAATTATCTTGCGTGTTTGTTATCAAAAGTTCCAAAAAAAAAAAAGTCGCCTTCATTCATTCATTATTTTACACAGCCATTCTGTTGACGGTGTAAAATATCAAACTTATCCTCCAACCTGAACTTTCTTTAATAACTCTTCAAGCAAACAACACCTGGGCTGCAATATAGGTCGCTTCCTCACTGACTCGAGCACTGGCGGCCTCTGATCCGTGCGGGGAGGTGATGGGTCAGTTTTATGAGACGCTCGTGAAATAAAATGTTGAGGCTAACGGAAAATTTTGTGATCGTAGTGGTTCTGTTCCTCTATAAAAATAAGAATTCTCAAACGTAAAAAATAATAGTTCTCTCTCTCTCTCTCTCTCTCTCTCTCTCTCTCTCTCTCTCTCTCTCTCTCTCTCTCTCTCTCTCTCTCTCTCTCTCTCTCTGAATTTTACAATTGTTGCTTCTCATTATATTTCTCGCTTTCTATAATGAGCAACTAAATATTAATGCATGTATTTATTCTTTACAATTGTGATGAAAAACGTGAAGTAAATTCGTTCCCCAAAACATTCTGGAAATTGTTGTCTTTCTTTTTATTAACTTATGTGAAAAAAAAAATATATATACAGAAAAGATATTTCAGCAACTATGATGAAAATAAGCAATAAACACTTCATTAGTTGTGTTGCGTGTGTTTGTTTTCTCCATGATTACCTAACCTGCTCATCACTTCAGACGGAGAAGAACCGCAACTGTTGACTCATACAGCACACATAATGAACCACTTCCTGCTGCCTTTTGTTTGGTAAGAACTCACTCATTCAGGCCACCATCAGACCCCAACCTCTGGATAATTGAGCCCATTCAATGACACAGACAGAGTTATACACCACTTGAGCATTTTGTGACTCATTTTTCGCTATTTTCCTCTTTCCTTCAATTCTTCTTGGTGTTCAGTCGTGTGTCTCATTCAGCGCTAGTTAACCTTGAAAATTACCTGTTGCATTTTCCGTGTTGGTTTTTAATCCTTATTGCTTATCATCGATTTAATTTCGTCCAGTTGTCTAATCTTCTCGTCTTTCTCTTCTCCCTGTTACGTACATTAGTTAAAAGTTTCTTCACCCTCTTTTTTTTTTTTTTTCTCTCTCGTTTTGGGTGGCGGCTCCCTTCACGGCTGGCAACACACTACCATTGGCTGTTTATTTTCTTCTATTTGTCTGCACACGGCAGTTTAACAGCAACCTTGGAGTGGCATCCCTTACCGAGGATTTCCAGCCAAGGTCCCTAGAATAATTACTTAATGGTGATCCTTGATGTAAATCCCTCGAGGTGTCCACTGCACACTCACGCACTCCAGTCCTCTCCTGCCCTCCTGCCCTCCCTCCAACTCTCTCTCGTCGGCCTCCTTTCACGAGGCGAGCCAGAGAATGAGGACTTGCTCTGCCTCGAAGCTGCAGGTTCCTGCTGACCTCCTCCCTCAGGCATCGTGCGCATCTCATAGCACGAGGCGGGAGTTTTTTTTATTTCTTTTTATAGTGAGATAACATTGCCTCGGCGCCGACAGGAAAAGGGTATTTACAGCAGAGCGAGACAAGTGACATGCAAATAATTTTCACTGTTAACTGTTCTGCACGCATCGTTTGCTTTCTGCTTGTCTTATTAAACCGTTAACAACTAGAATGTTTATTTCCATAAACACTTACCATATTTCACACATTTACCTTTGTACCATAGTCTCAAATACGTAGTTCTGTACCTTAGAAAGAAGAAAATCAACCTTTTATTCTACTTTTTTTTTCTGTGCGTCCATGTAAACAAATTTTCGCAATACTCTCAGTGTTGAGAAAGAAACACCATAAGAGCAAAAACGTTAATAAGGCACAGTGATGCAGCAGAGTATTGCTTTCTTATTGCACGACCGCCACACTGCCAACGACCTGCACAGTCGTGAGGGGAAACACGCCGTGAAATTGTCTGGAGTGAAAATGCCCAGCGAAACTCGGAGGGATAGAAAACAGATAGTAATACACGGCGCCTTCAAGGGACTCAGGTTGAATAAATCACAGCGCTGCGGGCGAACAGGCAGCGGGGCGCTTAACCCTCAGTCTGTGTCCTCCCCGCTTTTTTTTTTTAATTGGCGTGGGCGAGAGGAGCGGCGGCGGCGGGCAGGTGTTGGCGTGGCAATGACCTTTGTGCTTTGTGTTGTGTTGTGTATCTTTCATTGTTGACTCTTACACACACACACACACACACACACACACACACACACACACACACACACACACACACACACACACACACACACACACACACACACACACACAAACAAACACACACACTTATGATACTTTCTTATAAATGATATGCCGTTTTTTATCTAGCTTTCTTTTTTCTCTCTCTCTCTCCTCATCAGAGCCCGGAGGGAATGGCGGCAGCGGCGGCGGCGGTGGTGATGGTGGTGGCGGTCGTCTTGTCCCTCACCTCCCTCTCTCTCGCAGGTTAGTTAAGAATATCTCTCTCTCTCTCTCTCTCTCTCTCTCTCTCTCTCTCTCTCTCTCTCTCTCTCCCTCTCTCTCTCTCTCTCTCTCTCTCTCTCTCTCTCTACCCTTCCATTACTAAAATTCATGTGATATATCGAAACTAATTGGAATATCTGTATACTCACTGACATTTTTATTTCATGCGCCTCTAAAATCTCTCCCCATTGTGCTCTGGCTGGGAGGATTAGCGAGTGAATAAATCCCAAATAGTTCTTGTGTTCTCAGCTTTAGTGTTGATGGACCGTTTATACTGTAGCTGTATTTTTATCAGTACGCTGACAAACCATAAAATATGTTTTGAATATTTATGATACAGATTTCTGGTTTAGTATTGAGCTGCATCCTGTTGTTTCTGTGCTCTCTCTCTCTCTCTCTCTCTCTCTCTCTCTCTCTCTCTCTCTCTCTCTCTCTCTCTCTCTCTCTCTCTCTCTCCCCTCTACCACAACATGTCAAAATACTTTCCGCACCTCTCGAAAAAAAAAAAAAATCACAAGTTACCACAAAAGGAAAGAAAAGAAAAAATATAGGAGTCACCCAACCACACGTAACAACTTTATGAAACTTTGTAATAAAAAAAAAAAAAAACTTCCCCTACAAAGACGGTGGCGGCGACGGGGACGACAATGACGCAACTTCATCTCGGCTGGAGGTTCAGGAGCTGTCTGGGGAAGCCGATTTTCGCTCCATTAAGCTCCATTGGCGGTACAAGGGCGATCCTGAGCAGATTCACCTCTTCTCCATCAATTACTGCGAGAGCCAGCAGTGGGGAAAGTACCGCTGCAGGAACAAGGTGGGTGGCTGGTGGTTCCTCTCCTGTAAACAGTTGACTATTAACGATTGTGTTGCTGGATCATAGTATTGTTTGGTGCAAGTTACGGGAGTAGGAGCGCAGAAGTATGATTTCTTCTTAAGTATTTGATTGTAGAAATACGATTTTTCCTTAAACTGTAGGAGTGTGATCTTTGCTTAAACTACACGAGGATTGTTTTTCTCTTTAAGATGTTGAAAAAATATGATTTCTCTCTTAAACATTTGACTCCTTAAGCATTCAACTCCTTAATCATTTGACTCGTTAAACATTTGACTCCTTAAGCATTTGGCTCCTTAAAGATTGGACTCCTTAAACATTTGATTCTTTAAACATTTATCTACTAAGTCTTCCCTAGCTTGATCAAGTTGGTGCAAGCCATAAGAGTAGAAGTAAAGAAGAACATAATTTCGATACAGTGATGGCTCTGGTCTAGGGCAACAAGGTCTAGAACGAAAGGCCCACTGAAGTGCCAAAAAGAATACTCAATGATCGAACACTTGAAGCTTTCAGCCTAGTTATATTTTTGGTTAGTAAAATCATCTCTTTAAACTTGTTACGGCCACGCCTCAGACTTACGTAAGATGGTTTCATTTAGAGTATGGTTTCAGAAAGACACCGGTGACTAAGAGCAAAAGGAGAGATCCAGTAATTCAAATCTATTAGTGTCTGTCGTTATGTTCTGTCTCAGTAACATCATCTTTCCAGTCTAATGACATAACAAGCGCTATTAGCAATCAGAGGGTTATTTAACTCTCCCCGCCCACTCCGCTTCCTTATCGTTTTTTTTGTTCCTCTTTGTTGTTATTGACTCGTTGTTGTTGTTGTCTTGCTAATTGTTTTATGTTGATGTAAAGGAACTTGCTGCTTCCGTGTTTGTCTGGGGTTCGTCTTTATAAATTTCTCTTTGCATTGTTATGTTGCTATTGCTTTATTTTTTTCTCTTTGCTCTGTACTCTTTTTTTTTCTTTTCTTTTGTTCAGTTCAGTTTCTCCGTCTTCATTGCTTCCTGGTCAGCCACTCTTTCCTTCTTTTTCTCTTCTATTCTTTCTCGTCTTTCTCCTTCTGGTCCTCTTCTCCCTCTTCTTCCTTTGAAGTTTTTCTTTCACACTCTGCTTGTTTTCCTTTTACTTTCTTTCCTCATGATATTTCTTTTCCTTTTCAGTCCTTTTCCTTACCTTCCTCGACTCGTTTCCTTTTCCTTCCCTGCATTCCTTTTTTTTTTTTTTTTTTTCTCCAGCTCTTCCGTCTCTTGATCACGTGTTTACTTCTCCTTCGTCTATTCATATTCAAATTTTCTTTCTGGCTGATCGTTACCCTTACAAAGTCATCTTCCTCCACTGCTTACCGGTAATTATTTCCCTCGAGTTTCACATTACGTCTCCCCTTCCTTAGTCTTTCTCCTAATGACCACTTTACTCCCCTAATAATCTCTTTTATATTTTAGTATCCTTTCTTAATACCTCTTCATACTCACTCAGTTATGATGACCTCAATTACAGTTTCACGTCCTCGAAATGTTCATGTTTATACTCAAGTGCATTGGCGGTAACATTCAACTCTGGCGACCAAAGGCTGGCTGCTCATGACTGGCTGATGCGCTCTTAAGTCTCAGTGGCCGCGTGTTGGGTAATTCCGTTGACAGGCAATTCCAGTTGCTCGCTATTCATGGTTCGTTGAGATGCTTCATGTAAATTGGGAAACTGTGTCATGAGAAACGAATTTATATTTTACATAATCTTCGTGAACTTCAAGAAATAAGAAATTGGTGTACGCTTTTAAGACAGAATGACCTTGGGATATGTCAACATTTGCTGGAGCGAGATCCCAGGAATTCTTTGCTGGATCTTTATTCTTCGGAGCATGTATTTTGCGAGCTGTAATTTATTAGATGACATGAAATAATGATGCACGTTCCCTGTGTCTGACGGAGCAGGAAAAGAAAACGAAATGTTGTTATTCTTCTAAATATTTATCACTCTCCCAAGATTCTTGTCTTTTCTTCTTTCCGAGCAAAATATTCAGTGAGAAGCTTTTCCAGGACTGAAAAAAGAAAAAAAAAAAGAGACAATGAGACACTTAGCGCGTTTCAAGCATGGGGTTACAGAGGGAAGAAATATGAAAGATGCTATCTACATGTTCGTCATTTGTCTTGATCTACTGTATGTGCAATAAAAGAACGAGGTATAAATCTTGGTTTATTATTTCCTTTCTCCAGCAACAAGTGCGTGACTCTTCAATTAAAACACGTGCCTCGCAGCAAACGTATAACAAGACCATTAGGTGTCAGCATCTCAAGCTTAGGTCTTTCCTTCCTTTGAGAGATAGACATCAGTCAAAAAAAGAAAAAAACTGCTGTCTTTATTTATCTTGGAAAGGGGGAGCTCTCTTTTGTTTCATTGACGAGATCAGAGAGAGAGAGAGAGAGAGAGAGAGAGGAGAGAGAGAGAGAGGAGAGAGAGAGAGAGAGAGAGAGAGAGAGAGAGAGAGAGAGCATTATCAAGCTGTTACATCATTCCGTCTCAAGGTGAAGCGAGTGTTGGGGAAGCACGAGTAATGTCCTATCGTGTCAGGCGAAGCGTGTTTTCTCTCCCCCTCCGCCATGAGGAGCTCTCTCTCTCTCTCTCTCTCTCTCTCTCTCTCTCTCTCTCTCTCTCTCTCTTTCTCCGATCCTTTGTCTCGCCTAATCTTGTGATCTCTCCCGTCCTACACACAGCTGCTGCAGGAACGGGAGGCGCGCCGCATGAAGCAGCCTGGCGCCAGGCAGCAGGAGTTCGAGGTAGAGGTGAAGGGGCTGCGCATGGCCACCAACTACACGATAGAAGTGACGCCCGTGCTGCGCGGCGACACTCTGGCCGAGGCACCTCCAATGGGTAGAGAGGTGGCCGTCAAGACCAAGGGGTGTAAGTCCTCGAGTCAATCTGAGTGTTTTGGGTTTGGGGTTGTTATGATACATAGTTTTATCATAGGGATAATTATTTTGTTGACTGATATGATTAAGAGTGTATAGTAAAATGTCATAGAGGATTAGTTACATGTTTTGTTATGGTAATAGGTAGTAGTAGTAGTAGTAGTAGTAGTAGTAGTAGTAAAATATCTTTGCAGATAATGGCAACAGTGACAGTGATAATGTTTGGTACAAGCATGCAAAAAAGTGCAATAATCAAAAGCCCATAATGATGCAAGATCTGACACATCTTTTGCTTCAGTCGAAAAGGAAACATGGAAAATATTCCATTTCACACAATCGCTAAGCAACCCGTTGAAAAGAAAAAAAAGTCCTAATAAATACAACTGCCACATTTTTCCACCATCCGGATGAGTTATGCCCCTGAATGTCTCCCTCTGGAAAGTCGCGAGTCTTTGTCTGTGTCCTGGAGAGTAAATCACTGTTAGGTCACCAGCGAGGACTCGTCATGACGGGCCGGACAGCACGCCACTCCCCCACTGCTGCATCGACTCTCCCCTCACCTCTCTCCTGCAAGACTGGCTCATATTCTGAAACGCTTTGCTCTCTCACCATGACAATCTTCAAAGGCCACAGAGATAATCTGCGAGGTTCTCATGAGCGTTTCTCCTGTTAATAATATGGGAAACCTTGCTGACCTTTCACTATAACAGTAAAAACATCATTAAAAACCCGTGCAATTTCAACTAGAGCCTTTTAGAAGTAGTGGGGATGCGGCGTACAAGCATTTCAGAAAATGGTCCTTTATGTCATTGCACATCATTCCTTGCCTTCTTATGGCGGCTGAGTGGCGCCCCTGAACTGCTGCGACCTTAAGAGGAATTTATGGGGCCTTCTTTATCCTACCCCTCGGTCTGACTGGACAGAAGGGGTTGAGGTCAGAGAGCCTTATTATATGTGACAGAAGGAAAGAGAAGTCGGAACAATAGGAAGGTTAATTCTGGGTGTAATATTACTGCATAGACGAGTGCAAATGGTGCGGTCAGGTGGTGTTATTGTACAGTGAACGCAGCAGCCATATTGGAAAGGGAAGAGAACTATTTTGAGATAACTGAGAACTGATTTTCTCTCTCGAAGGATTATTGGCAAAGTAATATTTGTTGCAATGCAGGGATTTCTTTCACCAGCGATCTTGTGAAAGAGAGAAGCATAACAGCCTCGTTAGCGGTGGAATGCTGCACAATATAGACGGACATAAAGCCGCATGCCAGTGTTATGAGAGAGAGAGAGAGAGAGAGAGAGAGAGAGAGAGAGAGAGAGAGAGAGAGAGAGAGAGAGAGAGAGAGAGAGAGAGAGAGAGGACAGACACAAAAAAAGACAGATAGGCACATTCCAGCACTGTCCATCTCCCCTGACCATAAAATCGAAACGACGTCTTGCCCAGCTCGTTTACCAGTGTCCAGTGCAGCCCAACACAGCACAGGTGAGCCAGACACTCGTACTCTGCCCTCGAGGTGACTGGCCTCCCCAATTCTCTCCCCCAGTCTCGGCGCGCGCCACCCAGTGTCTCGCCAACTCGAGCGTGGTGGAGGTGGAGACGGGACCAAACTTCGGAGGCAAGGTGAGGCAGGCAGGCAGGCAGTTAGTCGCCGCATACTCGTTTTCTTTGGGTTCAGGAACTTGGGTATTTAGGAGAAAAGGTAAATAACACTTCATGATTCGTTTGTAATTTATGACTAGCTCCTAATCTTCTTACCTTCTTCTCTTTCCTTCTTTCTTTTTCTTTCTTCCTTCCTTCCTTCCTTATTTCCTATACAAGTCTTTAACTTGAGATTGGGAGAAGAATAAAAGTTTGAAAGTCAAATGAAAGTCTTGTTTTGTTTTACTTTTTTCTTGGAGTTTTTTCTTGTACATTCCAGTAGGTGAGTGAGTGTGTGTGTGTGTGTGTGTGTGTGTGTGTGTGTGTGTGTGTGTGTGTGTGTTGAAAAATAAGTTTTTTCGAGGACGCTCTGTGTTTACGTCATTAAAAGTTTGAAGTTATTGCTTTAATACCGTCCCCAAGTAGGAAAGTTAAGGACGCTACTTAACATTCTCTCTCTCTTTCTCCCTGCTTTCCCCCCCCCTCTCTCTCTCTCTCTCTCTCTCTCTCTCTCTCTCTCTCTCTCTCTCTCTCTCTCTCTCTCTCTCTCTCTCTCTCTCTCTCTCTCTCTCTCTCTCTCTCTCTCTCTCTCTCTCTCTCCACATCTCTCAACATTGCCGTCTTCTTTACCACACCAGATCTCTGTGGAAGGCAGCGATGACCCGAGATGCTGGACGCAGGGGCGGCAGGACTTGGGCCAGACCACATACCTGCTCACCATTGACCACGACTTGTGCGGCAGCGAGGTGCACAACACGTCCGTCACGAGCTTCATCATCGTCCAAGAGAACCTGCCCATCCTGACCCACTCCACCCGCAGGTTCCTCGTGAAGTGCAACTACATCCCAGAGACCTTCACCGTCAGGGCAGGGTAGGTGAAATGGGAGGGACTGGGAGGTGAAGGCTGGATTTTGTAGTAGTGGTCAAAAGTCCTAATCTTCTCAATCTGAAGTCCTCTGGCAATCCTCTTACAAAATCTGATAGCTGCTGATTCTTAGGAGATCAGGGGACTTGGAATTGTAAGAAGGAAAATTCTACATACGAAGGAATGGAGTGCGATTTTATTCTACTTAGGAATTGAATGAAGGAAAATTCTACACTCGAAGGAATGGAGTGCGATGTTATTATACTTAAATTACCAGCTGTGACTATACTTTTGACGTTCTCTATGGGATCTGGCATCAGTGGACTGTGTTTTTTTTTTTTTCCTTTCTGTTGCTTTAGGCCAGTGTCACCTCTCTCTCTCTCTCTCTCTCTCTCTCTCTCTCTCTCTCTCTCTCTCTCTCTCTCTCTCTCTCTCTCTCTCTCTCTCTCTCTCTCTCTCTCTCTCTCTCTCTCTCTCTCTCTCTCTCTCTCTCTCTCTCTCTCTCTCTCATGAAACAGCACCTACCTGTCTCAGTGTCATTAACAGTCATGAGAGTTGAGAATAGTTAGAGATTAGACAACAGATCACGAGGGACTGCAGAAGACAGGTGAAAGATAAAGGAAAGTTTAGTCAAGTGTAGCTCAGAATCACTAAAGAGAAAACAGGTTAATGACAAAGGAAAGATAAGTCAAAATAGGTCATAATAATCAAAGACAAATATCTACCTGGAACAAAACTTCTAACCAAATATGTATCTTTCCGTCACCTGCAAATTACCCGAATATCTTGTTTTCATCCATAAGACATACTGTTATTACTACCCGTTTCAGTAAGATTTTCATTTAATGTGATTAAGAGATTGCATTACCGCGGACTTCTTAGGTGCAAAAATACGCGAAAAACACGTCTGGTTGGTAGAACTTGTAATTACCTGGCCAAGAGAAAGGGATTTTGGATTCCGCTTCGAACGACAAGCTGAAATAGCCGCTCAAGGAAGAGAAATCACCGCTCAGGATATTGACATCTGGGGGAGAGAGAGAGAGAGAGAGAGAGAGAGAGAGAGAGAGAGAGAGAGAGAGAGAGAGAGAGAGAGAGAGAGAGAGAGAGAGAGAAGGGTTACGTCTGTGATATTGAAAAACCGTTACGTTGTGAGAAGAACGAAACGTAAACGAAGTCGAATATGATTTTCTACCTTCTCCCTACGATTTTTTTCCTCTCTCTCTCTCTCTCTTCCTTTCTTCTTTGAATATTCCGGAGTCTGAACTTCTCCTTCTCTTTTTTTTACTTTTTCCTTCGTTCCTTCCTTTATCTGCTTCATCATCGGCGCCATATGATCCCGTTTTGGTGCCTTCATTCAATCCATCCATGAATTAGTCTATTCTTCCGTCATTATTTTCTTCCTCCCATCTATCAAACATACCAGCCTTTTCCTTCTATCTTTCCATCTTTCCACTCTTTACATTCATTATACCTCTGTTTCTCCTCCACTCCTTTCCTTGCTCCTCCTTCAGGGTCTTTAGTTTTTCCCAGCCCACGCTCCTACACACTCCGTCCTCATCCTATTCTTCCATCGTCATTAGTAGCTTCAGGCTGAGGAGTGACGGCCTACGTGACGGAGGGCGAATCGAGGGTCCTTCTTGGGTCTCTCTGCCTCGAAGTTCTCATAAGTTTTCATTGTATCCAAACGTTCCTGGAGGGGAAGGTGGAGCAAGGTAACAGCCTCGAGTTAATGATGGCGAAATACGTTGCCTCTCTCTCTCTCTCTCTCTCTCTCTCTCTCTCTCTCTCTCTCTCTCTCTCTCTCTCTCTCTCTCTCTCTCTCTCTCTCTCTCTCTTCTTTATTTGTATTTTCGTATTTCTATATATGTATATTTTTTTTCCAAATCTTTTTACTTCTCTTCCACTGCCTCCATTTCCTATTTTTCTCATCTTCGGTTATCTTTTTCTTCATACGTTTTTTTCTTTTTCATCCTCATTCCTCCTTCTCCTCTTATCTGTCATCCCTTTTTTTGTCATTTTTCTCGACATATTTTTGTATCTCCCAGAAGGAAAGGAATCTGTGAACACGCAAAAGCTCCATCTGGTGCTGTATTTTTCCCTTAATGGAACGTAAGCAAGAAGGTTTATTCACCAGCTCCCTTACACAACTTGGTCCTCCTTGCCGCTCCTCTCACGGCGTCTTGTCCTCGCATTCCCGCTCATTGTGGACGCCTCGGGTGCAGGACTCGGGCGTTCAGGAAGGCTCCTCTCTACACGTAATAGAGAGTCGTGTTAGCTTTTGTGTCTCCCAGCTGGATAATGTTAAATTGTTGTGTTGTAAATTCATGTGACACTTCTGATTCTATTGGTGATTCTGCTCCACCACCACCACCACCGCCGCCATCACCACCTCTATTGCTGCTGCTACTACTACTACTACTACTACTACTACTACTACTACTACTACTACTACTACTACTACTACTACTACTACTGCTGCTGCTACTACTATTACTACTACTACTATTAGTGATGATGATGATAATAATAGTAATAGTAATAATAATGATAATAATAATGATAATAATAATAATAATAATAATAATAATAATAATAATAATAATAATAATAATAATAATGATAATAATAGTAATAACAGCAGCAACAACAGTAACAACAACATCAACAACAACAATAACAACAACAACAACGATGATAATAATAATAATAATAATAATAATAATAATAATAATAATAATAATAATAATAATAATAATAATAAAAATAATAGTAATAATAACAATAATAATAATGATAATAATAATAATAATAATAATAATAATAATAATAATAATAATAATAATAATAATAATAACAATAATAATAATGATGTTAATAATAGCAATAACAAGAAAATAAAGTGTCATGAACAAGAATAATATATACTGTCATTCAGGTGTTCAAGTGCACATTCAAAGCAGCACGTGTTAATATTATTTGACATTTGAGAAGACAGTTATAACTTTCATACCCCCCCTCAAAAAAAAAAAAGACTATAATTACACGTACAGAAAAAAAAAAAGAAAAAGAAAAGTGTCTCGAAGCAAAAATACACTTTTATCAAACTTTTTTCTGACTTTGCTCTAGTAGAATATCACGCTTGCATCGAGTTAAAGTCTTCATTTTTTTTTCTCTCTCCTTTAATCCGGCAACGACATTCTTCTGGGCAATAAAAAAGAACTAACTCCCATGAAGGTAACAGCCGACTTTCCCATTCATGAAAAGTTAAGTTATTGAAGTTTCTCTCAGAACACAATACGCTGTTTCTCATGGCGGAATTGATTGAACTTTTCTCGCTCTCTTTTTCCTACCCTCATTTTTTTTTTCTTTTTGACTCATTGGTGTAAAAAAAGCACAACATAGGAAACGTTTCACTACTTTTCAGAAAAGCGTAAGCTTCACGTTATTTTTCTTTATCACTTGGCTTTCCGTTTCTTTCTTTCTTTCTTTGTCTTTATGTATGTATGTATGTATGTATGTATGTATCTATATATCAGTTTATCTATCTATTTTCTTTCTTTCTTTTTTCCTATCTATCTGTCTGTCTATCTATCTGTCTATCTATCTATCTATCTATTTGTTTTTCATTCTTTCCTTCTCTATCTGTTTAAAAAGAAGATTAACTAGATTTCCATACAGGGATGATAAAACGGACATTTCTATCACATAACTTCCACGTACAGGTCCATTAACTTCTTTGGCTTCTTGTACAGTACCATCCCCTATGTTCACTCAAAAGCTCACTCTCCTTACCCAGCGTGAGTCTGCCAAACGAGGAAAACGAAGAGGAGGAGGAGGGACCTCTCTCCCGTGGACCAGGCCATCTTCGAGCTCGACCCTTCAGAGCTGTTCGACTCCGCCAACAACATCTTTGACTCGAGGCTTTCCAGAGGACATTGGCAGGGCTCTCAAGATGTCCGCCGAGGAGGTTGACAAAGGTAGGGAAGAGGAAGAGAGGTAAATAGACCAGATAATCGATAAAGATAGACAGGGTAGATAGATAGATGGATGGATGTATGGATGTATGGATAGACAGAATAGATGGATAGATAGATAGATGTATAGATAAATAAATAGCTAGATAGATTAGATATGTAAATAGATAGATAGATAGATAGGATAGGTAGATAGGTAGATAAATAGATAAGTATGGATAAGTAGATAGATGGATGGATGGATGTATGGATGAGTATGGATGTACGGATAGACAGAATAGATGGATAGATAGATAGATGTATAGATAAATAAATAGCTAGATAGATAGATATGTAAATAGATAGATAGAGATAGGATAGGTAGATAGGTAGATAAATAGATAAGTAGACATAAAATAGATTGATAGATAAATAGATAGATAGATAGATAGAGAGAGAGAGAGAGAGAGAGAGAGAGAGAGAGAGAGAGAGAGAGAGAGAGAGAGAGAGAGAGAGAGAGAGAGAGAGAGGAGAGAGAGAGAGAGAGAGAGAGAGAGTATGGACTTTTCACACTAAATCTTCACAGCTATCTCACACCCACACCCGATATTGATACTACTACTTAGCGAGCCTCGGTCCCTCCTGTCTCATGTCACACGTCGCCCGCAGAGCCGCAGATGCTGGCCCACTTGGTGATGATGGTGATCCTGGTGATGGCGGCGGTGGTGGGTCTCTCCTGCGCCGCCTGGCACTTCTTCCGCCACTCTAGGGCACAGAGCCGTCAAGGTCAGGTCACGGAAGGTCAAGGGGTTGGGTGGTTTCACTCTGTCGTGATTTGATTAATGATTATGGCACTGATAAAGGTGTTTTTATTGGCCGCACAGCTTAATTTTATTCTATGACAGCAGGTATAAAGCATAAATGATGGGAATATGTATATAACTATATTCATAAGCATACTATAATTCATAACATAGACCATAGCAAAACAATTATAATACATCAGTACACACACACACACACACACACACACACACACACCTCTCACCTTCACCACGTGTTCCTCCCACAGGCTTCATGTCGCCGCAGGAGGAGCCCCGCATGATGCAGGAGAACGAATCGCTGGAGGCTGTGGTGCGGGACTTTGGGCGTGGCGAGGCGTCCCAGGAGCATATCGGTCAGCCCGTCGCCCTGGTCAGTGTGCGAACCGTCAGGGAGGAGACTGAGGCATGATGGCGTCTTGTAGGGTGTGTGAGGAGCGGTGGTCCCAATAGCGAGGCCGTGTTGTAGGATTCTTTTCGTGGCGGTGCTTCATCAACCGTCCAGGGCTTCCTCGGTGTCGTGTGCTTCCTGGTGGCTATTCTGGGAGCGGAGCTAGGCTGTTTGTCTCATTTGTGAGTTCTTTCGTGGTTTCATTCTTATATATTGTGTGTTGAATTCGAGATGCGCCAATTTGGAGGATCTTATTCTCGGCGCGTGACGTCACGATGCTGGCTGCGTGAGTGCCGCGTCTCCTCCCGGGAATAAAAAAAATTGTTGGCCTTTGCAGAAATTAATTTCTTAATCAGATTACACTGTAGAAAAATAGTGTAAGACGGTAGTATGAAGTACGTGAGAGGTGTCCTCAGTTTCCATGACTGATGAAATTTACATATTTAAGATATTTTCAATCACATTATCAAGTAGTCTTTTCCTAAGATGATTTTCGAAGTATCAACATGAAAATGATAATCATGACATAGAGGTGTTAACCCTTCATGGTGTATAAACAAAGAGCATCATTTATTTGTATCAACGCGTCAGCAGCACCAATAAGACTGACGGCGAGAGTCTCCAGCGACACGTGACGACAATCACCAATGTGTTTATATAGGTAATTAATTTGTTTACGGGAAGAGTTAATACCTTAAAGTTGTGTTTGTATTAATTTTTTTGAGCATCTTCTTTCAGGGCTACTTGATAATGCGATTAGAATTACATTAGAGATTGAACAAATTGTGGAAATGAAAAGCATCGCCAGTGCACCAGCTGCTGCGCCGAGAGGGAGGGAGGCGGGGACGGGGCTTATGGATCAGTTTACCCTGCAGAGACTCTAGGCTAATGTTCAGTAAAAGTTTGGATATTTAAGATAAATTAGAATTCTAGACCTGTATAGCAACGCACACATGAAGATACTTTATGAACCCTTTCAAATTACGTGCCTCGTTATCTCATCATCTGAGGCAACTCGAGTGGGTCGCCGGGAATACACCGTAATGGTAAATTGCTGCGTTTGCTGCCAAGCGGGATATAAAAGGGAGGGTAAAGGTATGCTGGCCCGATCAATGGCACGCTCGGAGTGTTGCGTAAATTCTCCTCCAATCACAAGTCCAATAGTCAGGGAGGGAGGTTTGTACGAATCGGTGTCCAGTGCTCAAGCGTTTCCTTTCTTGACTATATATGTAAACTTATCATCCACGTTTCTGCAGCTGCTCAGGAGTGTACATGTAGTGCCGTTATATAAGGATATTACTGTGTGTGAAGAAAATGAGTAAACGTAAACACACACACACAAAAAAGGATCAAATTATGTCATGACTTCGATTTTGAAGCTTTGCAAGGTAAGCGCTCGTACGTGTGTTGCCCTTGAAAGTTAGAATGAGACTTTTTCAGACTTTGAGCCTCCTCACGGCACTCTGGGCCTTCACGTGTCACTGGAATTACTGAGAGTTGCGACTTTCGGTGATTTGCTTGTGTTCCATCCATCCGGGCCTTCCTGAGTTCTGCAGTAACAAGGTGTTTAAAGGTCATTGATTGTTTATCCTCAGCCGATCCTGCTTGACTTATTGGCATGCGTGAAACTCGCTACAACAATTTTACTTTTGTCCTTTTTTTTCGATTAGTTAACTATTGCGTCATAATAAGAATAACACAATAACAAGAAATAACAAGAACTCCAGGAGGAAGTAAAAAGGTTTCCATCTTTATTTTAGTATATGTTTTGCCTCGTTGGTTTTCATCGCGCCATACATGCACAGATTTCTAATCGCAGACTCGTTTCGGGGTAAACCTTTCTGATATTGTGATATTACTCGCGTGTAGAGCACCTGAGCGCCGTGCTGGAGATTACTTCTTGGAGCTCAGGATTTGTGTGGTGAAGTGACTGTTGTTTGGGATTGCTGCAGCTTTCCTCAACACAACAGTATTCTCTGCGTTCTCGTGACAATATGTTTCCCTCAACAAGAGGTCTGAGAGGCTGGAGATGAGTCTAATGGCGGAACACAGGGTGATAGCAGGGAGTGATGGCAGCAGTGCAGCAGGCTGCCGCAAGACCCATACAGAGGGAAGCTAGGGGTGCCCAGCGGTGCCGTTAAGTACTATCTTTCACCCCATCCGGCAGCAATCCGGGTAAGGAAAATCTTGCGGGAAATCATATGGAGGTGGCGCCTCGACCTCACGCCAGATGAAAATCTGGGTGGTGTTGTTTTGGTGATTGCTGGAGTGAAGGCCTCGTGCGCATTGTGTCGGGTTTTGTTGTGACGACCAATACCCAGCTAAGGGTAAGAGTATATCACACAGCCTGCAAATATAAACCCGACTATCATATCTTTTATTTATTTGTTTATTGATTTATTTGTATGTCTTCGTTAGTTTACCATTCGCTTCATAGAAAAGAGATTTCATGAATTCCTGTTTACAGCTGAACGCTGTTATTTAACTAATCCAGCAGTGTTGATGGCGCCACACGTGATGTTTTCAGGGTCAGGGTGCAATTAGGTCGTGATCAAAGTGTCACTCACATTTGAAATGGTTGATTTGTTATCCTTCACAACAAAGCTTTAAATAAATGACTCTGACCACATTTATTTTTAATACGCACAATTGACAAACGTATTAACACTGGAGTAACTCAGAATATTAAAATGTTTTCATTTAGATTATAAATTATCTGCGTCAGGCTAAATGGCTCTGTTAAGCACCGTAATGTGAGTAAACCAGCAAAATGAGACACATCGTCGCTTAGTTGTAGTAGCTATGAGAGACACACTGCAAGCATGCAGTCGTATTCATAAAAACATTTTTCCATTCAATGCAGTTTTCTGATAAAATTTTAACACTGTCATGATGATAACACACGTGAGGCGCCGTGCTGACCATGCTGACGAGGGAAGCATCCAATATAAAATCACTAATTATAAATTTACTAATCCGTGGTCCATATGATCAAACAGCCCATTCCCTGAAGAACTAAATCGGGAGGGAAATCCATGCACCTACTCGGAAACTTTGCTGGGATCATTGTTCCTTGCAGATTGCGAATGGAAGAGGGGGAAGAAAAAGTTAACGTGATAATTTAATACCTATCCTCTGACCAGCATTAGGAAGGGAAACAATAACCACTTCAGCTTACATAATCAACTCACGCCGCCTTCCTTCCCTTCCACACAATTTTTCTTCCTTACATGTTTGAATTACAGGTTAGCAAAACAGAAGACGCGCTCTTCAATGGCGAATATAATGTGGAAATGAATCACATACTGCGGCGCGAGGAGGAGAAGGAGGAGGAGGAGGAGGAGGAGGAGGAGGAGGAGGAGGAGGCGCCCGCGTCAGAATGCTTGGCTGCCGGACGGGGGAGAACGTTTGCATGGAAATAAAAAAAAAAAAAAAAAAAATAGAAAAAAGAAAAAAAAAACTTATGCCTGTCCTGCTGGGAAGTCTTTAACAGTGCGCCATTCATCCGTTCAGTAAGGTACCAGTAACAATATGTAAGCCTCTTTCTCTCTCTCTCTCTCTCTCTCTCTCTCTCTCTCTCTCTCTCTCTCTCTCTCTCTCTCTCTCTCTCTCTCTCTCTCTCTCTCTGTAACGCAGGTTTTATTGAATTTTTTTTTCTTTAAGCTAAGACAGACATTCAAACATTCACAGCTAGCAAGACACAAAGGGACACACACACACACACACACACACACACACACACACACACACACACACACACACACACACACACACACACAATGATCGCCTTATCTCATGCTGGCGTGCGGAGGGTAAAGCGGAAGACGTTCATTCTTTTATTTGGAAAGTTACCGTGACACTGAGAGTGGGGTGCGCCGTCCGGGTCTGCGGCGTGGCTGCCTGGGTGTCTGCCTGGCTTAGAGCGACGTGAGTGAGTGCTGAGTGGCGAGGTGCTATTCTTATTCCTCCTCCGCTGGGATTCCTTGCCTCCCCACGGTAACTTTGCAGTGCTTGTGTTGGTGAGTTGCGTGGAATGTTTTGCAGAAGGTTGAGTCTGGAAAGTGCGTCTTGTTTCTTTGAGTAGTAATATACTTTTATCGTATATTTGATGCTTTGAGAGTGGTGTTGTATTGTACTTTATCATTGCCCTTTGTGACGCTTCCATGCCCTCTGTGACGTCCTCATTACCCCTGTGACACTCTCATTGTCTCCGAGACGCTTTTTATTGTCCCTGCAACGCCTTCATTTCCCCTGTGACACCTGTAGTGCCTCTGTGACATCTTTATTATCACTGTGACGCCCCTATTATCCCTTTGATGGTCTCATTTCCCCTGTAACTCTCCCATTGTTTCTTTGACGCCCTCATTGGCCTTGTGACGCCTTCAGTGGCCTTGTTATGCCCTCATTGCCGCTGTGACGGGTTAATCTCCCCAGTGGTCACTCCTCTGATTAACAAGAGTCTTCCTCTGCCCGGGTATTTTTCCCTTCGTAACTAAATTTTCCTTCCGTTTATTCCAGGCGAGTTTCCTTGAGGGACTTGACCGTGAGACTGACGAGGTGTATGACCTGAGCCATGACCCTGTCCTTGACGACCCACGTGTCCTTCCTAACGTCCTCCCAGCTGAAGGTGTTTTTCTCGATCCGGACAGTGTCTACGACGACCACCTCCACGACCTGACACTGCAAGACGACCTACACGACTTCTCCTGTGATAATTATTCCAAAGACTTGCAAGATTTCGACTTCCATGGTGGTAGTGAAGACGACTTGGATTTTCCACCCGAAGTTCATCTCCCTGTGGAGACCTTCAATCCTCTGACTTACCCTGACGCTGACCTCTTCGTGACCTACGACTTCCCTTGCAGAGACGGCCCACAGTCTGTCCCCATGATGCTGGTGGTGGAACCCCAGACACTCCCTCACCATATGATGCCACACCTCACTTCCCTCCCTCCTCTCCATCTCCCACAGACAGGCCATTCCTCACGATCTCTCTCCTTGCCGTGTCTCTCCGATAGTCTCCCCCCGTCTCTGTCTCTCCCAAATCTCCAGCATCTTGACCTACGTAATTATCCTTCCCTTCATCCCTCCTCTCCAATCGCGTACTCAGACGATGACGTTTTCCTGAGTCAAGAGGAGGAGGAGGAGGAGACTGAAGAGGAAGGACGAGAGGAAGATGAGCAGGAGGGATTACCTTACATTAATTGTTTGCCTATCCCACCTCCGCCTCTGCCTCTCTCACGCCCTCCTTCAAGCTTAGACACGAATTGGCGCCTTGGTGATGGAGAAGGGCAGTTTTTCCCTTCCTTCTCCCAGTAACACTTCTCCTCTGAAAGCTTAACAGTGATATTTCAACCTCACACCACATCCCAGTCCTCCTCCAACCCACTCAGCACCTCAGTATCACCAGAAATTTCATCAGTCTCAGTAGCATTTTACGCACTGCAACCTACCTGACTTCCCTATGAATGCAGCAATATCCTAGGACACACTACACTCCCGTGGAGCACCACACTAGCACGTACGACGCTCAGGCAACACTCAAGCCAACACTCGAGCTCAATACTTTCCACCTCAACACCCAAACACACGCACAAGAAACATTTACTCCAGACAGCTCATAGAAAAAAGGAAGGAAAAGAAAGAACAAACAGCAAAAAAAAAAAAAAAAAAGAATGCACGTACCTCTTTTTCTTCCACGGTCAACATAATTTACACGAACAATAGAAGCTGTTCCCCTCTGGTTCTGTGTTTGTTAGTTGTCCGTGTCTTGCTTTTTGTTGCTTGAAGGCCAATGTCTTTGTTACAATTTTCATTTTTTTTAATTCATATACGTCTTTTCTATTTTTTTTTTTTTTTTACTTTTTGTTACACTTTTCTCCTTATTTGTCTTACTAAATGGGATAGTTGTCGAAGTATGGCCAATGAGAGAAGTCTATAGTGATCAGCTATATAGTTATTTAATATTTTGTTTTCGGAGGGCAAGCTGCATATATGAAAATCCATTTTGAAAACCATCTTAAGTGTCATATGACGTTTATCTAAGTGACCCGTAGCATAATTCTCTCTCTCTCTCTCTCTCTCTCTCTCTCTCTCTCTGCTTAACTCTATCCGCGGTAAATTGCTCCTTGTCTCTGAGCTTGAATCCTCACACGAGTACAATTCACTTATTGCAATGAATTTAACACTGGGAACGGCAGAGGCCACCGAGGCAGCACTAAACCTCAAAGTGATATGTGTGTGTTGAACAAATAGTGACGTGTTTTATTATTTTACAATGACATGTTGCATATATTCCTGATAGCGAGTGATAGAAAGTATTGTTATTAATACTATTACAACTGTTACAATATTATAGGCATTTATTTGAACGCACTATTATATCTGTGGAACGATGTGTGTGTATTTGTGTGTGTGTGTGTGTGTGTGTGTGTGTGTGTGCAGCCAGAGAAGCACATCATTGTTACAGTTATTGAGCGTGAAATATGTTATCGTGTTTCATTCACATCAATCTTCCTAACACTGTGTCACTCACTTGTGTCACTCGCCTGAGAGTCACGAGTCACAAATGGAACACGTGAACTTGTTTTGTTTCGGATACGTTCCTGCTCACTGCGTTAGATGGCATTTATAATCATATCTCCCTTCGAATTATCCTTACTATGGATTTGCCGATGTACTAGTATACCCTTATGCATATCCGGGTAGCCTTAGCTAAGCGGAGCACCTGCGCATGTATGTCATCAGTCGTGTGTGCGTGTCTTGTGCGTATTCTTCAGTCGCACACTCGGCGGATCCACGTCTGTGTACTGAGCGTGTCTAAATAAAAATGTTCGCAAGCTAAAGCGAAGAAATTATTTCCCTGGGCTCTTTGTTAATTAAGATGTTTGCCTCGACAGAAAAATCTTTATTGCATACTCATTTCTTCACTTTCGTTCGTGTCTACTTTTTTTTTTTTTTTTTGTAATTTTTGTATTTCTTTCTTTACATTCTCTCCTTCCTTCCTTCCTCCCTTTTGCTTTCTTTTTCTCTCTGCGGTTATTGCTTTGGTATTTTCCTGATTGTAATTAAGTGACAGTCACATACAACGTGGCGCGCAGTTTATGTATTGAATATCTGGAACATATGCATATGTTGAAAGAAAGGATTATCGCACCCATGAATCACTAGGTTCGTGGAATAAACCAATTCGTACCTCGCGTGTTATTGCGAGCTGCCTGGAAATGTGCACAAACTTTCTAGAGAGTCAGTCCTCCAGCAGAGTGACAGAAAATATTGCTGGGTACTCTACGTCGTTGCAGTGCACTGACGAGTAAATTGTTATGGTTTGCCGCAAACTATTTTCATGCTACTGTGCACCGCTGCGGGTTGTCGTGCACTATTTCAGTAGCAGCCTTTCGCCACTCGGGTGTCATGTGCCGCTGGGATCGCCATGTGCAAATGAAGTTGTTCTGCATTGTCGGGTTTCGTTTGTATGCATAGCGGTGTCAGGCACTAAATATTTCATGTGTCGGCAAGGCTCAGCGCGGACAACACTGGAAAATAAAGCCTGCATGACAAGTACGTCCACAAAAACAAGGGAAGCTTGCAAAACACACACACACACACACACACACACACACACACACACACACACACACACACACACAAACGCGCAGCAATCGTTAGTGTGCTGTGGCCCGCGTTGTGTTGTGAGGTCGATGAGGAAGACAAGTAACAACTGCCGTTTTCCCCGCCAGTGACGACGGAGGGGGAGTGGGGGGTGATATTGGAGGCGCGAGTCATAAACACACAAATTAATCTTACTTTCTGCCGACAGATAACATGCACGTGTGTGGCTGACTGCATTCCTAAATCATACTGGAATACATAGGCATACACGTCACGAAGATATAATTTAGGACTCATAAATTTAGCCAGCTGCTAATAACAGGAGCGTGCACACACAGATGATGACTTTAAACATGTACACGTATATGTATGTATGATGGATGGCAACAGGAAAGTGCACATACAGATATGCGTGTCATCTGTCAGTAAATAACGAGTCTCATTTTCATGTCCCTGTGGAGACCTTCAACCCTTTGACTTACCCTGACGCTGATCTCTTCAAGTCATTTGAAATTTTACTAAGAAATAGTTATGATACTTGTTTACGTGTGTAGAATGTTTCAAGATGATATATGGAAAAGAAAGAAGGAAAGAAAATTAATATTGGTGGAAATCTGTTAAATTTATATGCAGTTTCGATCGATTATTATTATTAGTAAATGATTTAATTACATATATTAATTTTAAAGTTGTGTTGCCTCCATGCCCATGACAGACTGCACCAACGTGATCGTCCAAACACGCGATATGCTCAGCGTCACTTATTGTTTTCTTAAGGGCTGATTTCTTAGTTGAGCAATCGGCACATATTTTACAACACATATCATAATAGAGAGAACGAGTCCGTTTTCCACATCTACTACTGCACCAATCCCAAAGTTTGATACATGTCCACGCTTGTGCCATGAACCATCGTAAGTTATGCTTATATCCATCGCATCATAATCACTCGGTTTGCTTTCACCCACAATTCTTCTACACTCCATTAGACAGTGTTTGGCAGATTCAACAGCTGTTTCAGTAATGTATTTTGCATATCTTAGGTAAGTAACAAAGCGGAGGTGTTTCATGCTCAAGAAGGAAATTAGTTTGCTAACACCATCGAATCCCACACCAAGCAACATTAGTGTTAGTGAATAGTAATTTTTCTTTTGCACTTTATTGTTCTTCGTTGTGTCATGAATTACTTCACCACAGTCACACCAGCATAAATGCACCAGTCGCACCAGCATAAATGAGTTTACCTGATGATGAATGAATCTCACTATGAGAGATGGTGAGGAACAGGTGGAACACAACATTTCTTTTACTTCTTCCTTCACGTCCGTCTCTTCAACGAAACAGCGCTTACTGGCACACAGCTCTAGCTTTATTTCTTTCTTAGCAAACAGATCTTTTCTTCTTAGCACTCGTTATCTGAGCTGTAGGCTGGCGTGACTCACTGTGCAACAGGTGGCTGCTCTTCTTGTATTTTCCTCTTTCTGTTTCGCGCTCCATCTGTTTTTCCAAGCTCATGCCATAATGCTGTGTACTTTTTGGGTCTTGCCATGGCGACAGACAAAGAAACAGCGCAATATCAGATACAACAGGAAGCAACACGTGAACAAATATGTGCTCAAAACAGATCCCCGTTCTGCTTGCCTGAAGCACACTGCCCACTGGCCACAGGCTTATCGATCTCATTTCCCTCTGCAGCGCTCCCTCCTCTCAGAGCGGGAGAAATGCCAGACGTTGCTAACCGAAAAAAAAAAAAAAAGAATAAAAAAAAATCTGAGAAATAGCAATGAAATTACAAAGCAAAAAGGTAACACACTCACCAACGTTTAAAGGGACATGATGGGCTTGGCTTGTTTACGTCTGGACCCTTAAATCTCCTTAAATGCGCTTGTATCTAAACTAGTGTGCAAGATGTTAGCCAGAAAGCCATTGAATTTTTCAATATTTGGCAATTTT
>NC_087158.1:25394539-25397039 GCF_035594125.1 Scylla paramamosain | reverse complement strand
GTAGTAAACCTTCCTCTCATTTTCCAGAAGAGATCATTAGGTTATCATGAATAACTTAATGTAATTCCCTGACGCAGCAGCCAGTGGGGGAAAGAAATATGGTGTGAACGAGCCGGAAAACAGTTTACATTGTCAGCGTGCTGTGGTAGTGGCCAAAAACCATCTTCAGCCGCTATTCACGTGTGAGGGGAACATGTGACTCACTCTGTACGGAAAAGGAAATAGGAAAACAGTGATATAGAAAGTTAATAAGTTACTCTTTATTTATTTATTTTTTTTAACACTAATGTGTGACTTAGCTGTTTGTGACTAAGAATACTTGAAATATTTTCCTACCTTGTACTGAGACACTGCTGACGCGGAGTTCCTGCAGTCTCGAAACGTGATCCAGAAACCTGTGCGACACTTCAGACTGTCAAACACGTGGAGGAGTGCTATCCCGAGGGACTTCCGCCAACTTCAAAGGCACAACACCTACACCCGCACACCGCCACTCTTTTTACTGTAAGCGGATTGACTTCTTTATTTTATCTTTAACGATGTATGGTTGCCAGCGGTTTCGTCTCTTTATTTTGAGAGAGAGAGAGAGAGAGAGAGAGAGAGAGAGAGAGAGAGAGAGAGAGAGAGAGAGAGAGAGAGAGAGAGAGAGAGAGAGAGAGAGAGAGATACACGACTTACCTCTTTCGCATTAAGTTTAAGAATTTATTGAATGGCGCTTGAATCCAAACCAGAATCTTAAATTTTTCTCTTTCTTTTTCTTCTTCTTTTTTTTTTTGGGGGGGGGGGCGTGGATGGAGTTGGGAAAAGTACTCGTATTTTGTATTGTGGCGCAGGCTCTTGTGTGAATAAGAGGGTTTAAAGTCCGGCAGCTCCTCTTCTTTTCTTCTTTTCTTTTCTTCTTTTTAACTCTCGTTCTTTTGATTTTTTGTTCTTATTGTCGTTATCGTTTTGGCATTTCTTTTTTTTTTACTTTCTGCGTCATAAGTCATTTTTATTGTTGTTGTTATTGTTGTTGTTGTTGTTGTTGTTGTTGTTGTTGTTGTTGTTGTTGTTGTTGTAGTAGTAGTAGTAGTAGTAGTTGCTGTTGTTGTTCTTGTTGTTATTGTCGTTCCTGTTGCTGTTGCTGTTGTTGTTGTCGTCCTCATCGTTCTTCTTCTTCTTCTTCTTCTTCTTCTTCTTCTTCTTCTTCTTCTTCTTCTTCTTCTTCTTCTTCTTCTTCTTCTTCTTCTTCTTCTTCTTCTTCTTCTTCTTCTTCTTCTTCTTCTTCTTCTTTTTCTTCTTCTTCTTCTTCTTCTTCTTCTTCTTCTTCTTCTTCTTCTTCTTCTTCTTCTTCTTTTCCTCCTCCTCCTTCTCCTCCTCCTTTGTCAGAAGTGATTAATAAATGTTTGAGACATTGGCGTTCGTAAAAAGGATTGATTTCACATTATCTCTCTTTTCCTACTGATTCGGAAGGGTAATTGGATATTTTCTCTCTCTCTCTCTCTCTCTCTCTCTCTCTCTCTCTCTCTCTCTCTCTCTCTCTCTCTCTCTCTCTCTCTCTCTCTCTAACAAAAGACTTAAGAAAACGTATTGTCGTTTTCTTGCCTTTCACGAATTGAACGCCGGACTAATTTTTCTCTTAATTTCTATTTCCGTAATGACCGAGCCGGCAACACACGCCAAATAATTTTTACTTCTTTCCTTAACATTTTCATATTTCTTTTGAGAGGAAAAATCTTGGAGAGTAAAATGGTAGTTTTCTTTGCTCTTCACGAGATAATCAGATCATATTTATTTTTCTTGGAAGTGCTTCAATTTTAAAGTTACCTGCGGAAGAAACAGCGTGCGATTTTATATTTCTATTTCCTTCATACTTTTTTGGGAGGGAATTTAATTTCATCATATTGGTAGAAGCATACGAGTGTTGAGTTCTCATGTTTGCTCCTTGATAAAATAAATCACTCGTGATTCTCTCTATTTTTCTATCATTCTTTTGACACCCAAGCATCATGTGCTTATCCTTTAAGAAATAACAAGTTATTTACATTACTCTCTCGTGCTTATTGTCTTATTCCACATACATTTTTTTCCTTTCTCTTGGGCAACATTCCGTCTTCTCTTCTTCATTTTATCTCATTTTTCCAATTCAGCATTTCCCTCACATCCATTTCCATTCCTCTGTCAAGTTTACAACTCTGTTCCTCATACGCTCTTCCTTCATTTAATCACAGCTACCCGTTTTATTTTTCTCCCTTTCCCACGAGTATATATCTCCCTGTCTTCGTTTTCTTTATCCAGCTTGCACTCAGGCGGCTCTCCTCCACTCGCTTCGACTTCGAGGGAATTTCCTGGATGGGCCACACGCTCCCCTTGAGTTACCGGAATGCCTCCACACGCCCCGCACCTCTCCCCAGCACCTACCCCTTCCCAAGCCTTGCATACACTCACAGCACCTTCCCCGAGTCCCTGCACGAACCCAAGCGTTGCGTCGTGAATGTAAAGGCTGATACGTTGTTTATAT
>NC_087158.1:25334539-25384539 GCF_035594125.1 Scylla paramamosain | reverse complement strand
TATACCTCCTCAGAATTTCGTTTCTCTAGTCTTGTGAAAATATCAGTATTATTGCTTACAATATGATCTTCAGTGCAAAAAATTATATGGTAGTTGATGTGTATAGGATGAGGGATATTTGATAACTCGACGGGTTTCAAATATTTTTGTTGCCTTGTCACGTTGTGGTGGTTTGCCGCAATCGTTTTCCAGCATAAAGTTGTGTTGCCCACTGGATCTTTTGCAGGCGCGTGGGTTTGCCTCCGTCCTGCCATCTTGCACATATGGCTGAGCACTGAGATTGGCTTCCTCCTATTCCTTGCAGAGAGAGAGAGAGAGAGAGAGAGAGAGAGAGAGAGAGAGAGAGAGAGAGAGAGAGAGAGAGAGAGAGAGAGAGAGAGAGAGAGAGAGAGATGGAACAACTCGAACTTAATACATACCGTTCATTTATTTGGTCATGAACGCCCTATTGGTCTATTTTAAGCTCACGGTGGTCGAGTAGCACAAGCAGTAGTTATTGAGTGATGTAAGCTGCTATATTGCGGAAAATTAACAAAGCCTTTGATATTCATTAATGTGGGTGGCTGTACTCGAGTCTGTCCTGAAAATGGGTGATTCTTCCTCTTCGCGTTTTCTGTTTCCAATCAAATGCAGTTCGCCGTTAATTTACTGTGGACTCCTCAGCCAGAAATAAATGAAGAAAGTGAGGAACAGTGATTGGTGCGAAAGGAAATGAATGATAACCAATAGGAAAGTGATGCTTATATTTATTGATTTTATTGATTGATTTATATATTTGTTTATTTATTTATTATGTGTGTGTGTGTGTGTGTGTGTGTGTGTGTGTGTGTGTGTCTGTATGTCTGTGTGTGTTAGTTGATGTCAGCATGCACCGGTATTCTGCCTTTCGTTTCTGATGTCTAAGAAGAAAAGAAGTCTTTTTAGTACACAGTTGACAAAATGTGGCTGTGAATGCACCGCCAGCAATACCAGAGCTTAGTACACCACCACCGTCATCACCACTATCATAGCCATTCCTTTCCACTGCTGCTAATATCACACACACACACACACACACACACACACACACAACGTAATATAGTGGTTAGCACGCTCGACTCACATCCGAGAAAGCCCGGGTTTGAGTTACGGGCGGGGCGAGGCAATTGGGCGAAAAACTTAATGAATAGCCCCTGTTCACCTAGCAGCAAGTAGGTACGGGATGTAACCTGAGAGGATGTGGCCTCGTTGTCCCGGTGTGTGGTGTGTGAGTGGTTTTAGTCTTATCCAAAGGTCGGTCAGTATGAGCTCGGAGCTCTTTCCGTAGGGGAGCAGCTGGCTGGTAGGTGAATGACACACACACACACACACACACACACACACACACTAAGAACAACGGCAAATACGGGGCTTGTAACGCGAAGAAAAGTTTTAAATAATCTTGAGTTACTTGTATCTTGCAGGCAAATTCGTCATCTTAAAAAAAATGTATTACACAATCTTTTTCCTCAGCCGTGACAGCAAGATTAGGGCGCTGGATGCTGTGGGTGAGTGATGAAAGCAAAATGATGGAGGCAATTTTTCTCTCACCTTTGCAGGCGCGGCCTTCACCATCCTGATGTTGCTGTCGTCCCTGAACAGTGTTGTCAACCCCTGGATCTTTCTCGCCTTTAATGAGAACTTGTCGCAGATTTTGAGAAGTTTGTGCACCTGCCGGTTCAATATCCGATGGGGACCTTGGGCCACCCAGACCTTCAGGAGCTCAGACAGCAACAAGAACTTGAGACTGACAGTGTTCACGACCACGGAGGCGGAGCACCAGGCTGCCTCCCACAAGCCATCGCTCTCTCCGGGCCACACCGTAACCCTGTGTGAGAGTAGCAACGGCTGCTAATCTCACCTCGTGGCAGTGGGTCTTACAGGAAGCCGAAGTGTGTGGACATTGGAGATTAATTTTTGTACTGTTATGCAAAAATACTTCCAGATTATACTACAAGCTCTCTTTTCTAGTTATTTTGTGAAGTAATAGTGTTTGTGGGACCATGCCAAGTTGTGGCACGGTAGAACGAAGGAGATGAAGAAATTAGACTCCTGGATGCCAGCCGCGGTGAAGGAGGCTGGATGAATCCACGACAATAATAAAATGCTGAACGAAAATGTAATATAACTGTCAAGTAACAAATAATCTGTTGTCTAGTCTTACTATTTCAGTGCCATGAATGAATGAATCCCAGTGAATTTTCAATCCTGATTTGGAAGGATGAAGCATACCCGAGTAGGAGCCCTGCTAGAGTGTGAACAAGGCTGCACAGGCGCCTCTCACCAGCCCTGAGTGTCACTGAGCACCCCGTCGCGGCTCTCGAGGGGGACGAGCGAGTCGGCGAGGCGCTGCTTAGGCCTTCAGAGCTGTGACAGATTCGCTGAGAAGCAGAACTTTAAGCAGGTTGCTATTCCGCCACTTAGTGTGCCCAGGCCTTGCGGGGGCGCGGCCGGGCTTGGAGTGGCAAGTGTTCTCTCCAGAGTACTGTGAATGAGCGTGTGTGTGTGTGTGTGTGTATGTGTGTGTGTGTGTGTGGCTCCGTGCCTAATGAAGATGAAATACAGTAACAGGAATCGTCGAGATGTTTCATGTATGAATATTGGTATGAAAATATTCGTGGATGTACATAAGAGTTATCGAGTGTGTTTATGGAAGGCACCAGTTTGGGGAAGACCTGGTGTGTGTGTGTGTGTGTGTGTGTGTGTGTGTGTGTGTGTGTGTGTGTGTGTGTGTGTGTGTATTTGTACTTCACGAAATCTTGATCTCTCTGACCGCCAGCTGTTATCCTCACGGAAGGAGCTCTGAGTCCATAGAGATCGATTTATAAGTAAAGCTGGGACACCACACAGCATAGTGAGCAAACGCCCCACCTTTTGTTTAGGGGGACAGTAACTGCTCAATGTTAGTGAATATTCCTTAGCAATTTGAGCAGGGTTTGAACCTATGCTTGTCAAATGGTAGCCTGTGATGCTTTCCACTGAGTTACTGGGCAGTGTGTGTGTGTGTGTGTGTGTGTGTGTGTGTGTGTGTGTGTGTGTGCCTCGTGAACAGTGCGAGTACACTGATAATGAGTGCAATCCATTTAGTTTTATGTGAAAGCGCTTAATGCAATTGTACAAAAAAAATTTCGATTCTCTCTCCCATTACAAGTACAAGGTTTCTGAAAATGAATTTCCGTGGGTATTGATGACAAATGACTAAAATCTACGCTCCGCAAATGGGGTTTGTTATTCCTTCCGCTGAGGGGGAAGGGAGTTACAAACATGACGGGTGGCTTGATGAGAGGACAAAGAGTGAAAATATTGAATGGAATGCAGGGAACGGAATGCGAGTGGAATGCATGGAATCTGGCAATGAAGAGGAGAGGATGAGAGTGCCAGATCAGACAGCTGCGTGAAAAATGTGTCATGTACTCAAAATAAAATGGACGGCTTTTTATTACAGGTCGCGTTATGACTCTGGAGCTCAACACGTAAGTATTAACTTGAAGGAATACGTGTGGAGTACATACGTGTGTGTGTGTGTGTATGTGTGTGAAGATATTATGTACATGAAGTGGCCGAAGACATTGTAAGAAGTGTCAAAGTCTGTGTTTGTACTTGCGTTATGTTCCCAGAATGGAGGGGAAGGGAAGGGCGCAGCTGGTCGTGTTTCAAACCATTAGTGACCAACAGTGATAGTGTGTGATAGGAATGGTCTACGTATTCTCCGTATAGCGAACTTCAGTTCCATTCATCTCCATCTCTTTTTCTCTCTCCGTAATAGTAATAAAGTACCCACCAATATTGAAGTACGTAGGTAAGTGTTGTTGAGTGATAAATATAATTACATGTGTTCAGAACTTACTCAATAAATATGCCTTGTTGAATGTTGTATTATGAAAACTTTTTATGCACATTGGTATCCTTTACTTGTGATCTGTTTAGTTTTATGGCTCTCAATGTATCACTGAACGGCCATCACATTGCACCGGGCGCCAAACTCAGCAGCTCCGGAGAAAACAATCCGCGGCACAAAGTAGTCCCAGCACTCATGACAACACCCAACTTACTTTATTAAGACACCGAGGAACTATTTAAATGTCTACTTGATAAACAAACTATATAAAAGGTACAACACTGATGGACGCTGAGGACCAGGCAATAATTAGTTCGAGATTTTGAAAATGTAATCACCCCGCAGTTACTCCGCGGCACGGGTAGTTGAAGCAGCGAGTTCATTGGGGAGTGATTATGTGTGCTGGTATCCGGAATTCATCTATTTCCCGAACTCTCGAGCCAAGTTTTCTGGGTGTGAGCGATGAGATGAGTGGTGATTATGTGTCAACGATGGAATGGAGTGCGGTGTCGAGGCCGAGAACAGCTGTACGAGGCGCTGAGAGACCGGCACTGGACCTCCACCGTCCTCCCGAGACCAAGGTAAGTCTTCAAAAACGCTAACTGTTTGACTGCCATTAGCTCTGCACTCACCAACTGAGACATTGTAGTGGTGGCTTTGAAGGACACTAACGATGCTTATTAAAATAGTTCGGTTTATTAAAGTAAGTGTTTTATCTGCCAAAATAACTATAAATAAATGTTTCAAGCAGTCAGGGAGCTTAGTTACGGTCACATAAGTTGTAGGTATCGCCACAACTTTATTTATTTATTTTGCTATGCTGGCACTGTTTAATGAACTCATACTCTTAATTGCGAGTCGAAACATGATGATTCTTTGCTCCCCTCCTTCCATTCTTAATTGAGCTATTTTTATTTTATTCGTTCCTTCAATAATTCCTTTGTTGGCGTGTTTACCTCGATCATTCCTTCATTTTTCCTTTTCCTCCATCATCCTCTCCCCATCCCTTTTCTTCCTTTATTCCATTCCTTCATTCCCTCATTCCTTTCCTCCTCTCTTTTTTCTTTGTCCTTTCTCTTCCTCTCCTCATTTAGGCGTTCTTACTGTAAGCTAGATCGGTAATGGATCACTGTACCTAACCTCCCGGAGACAAGTTATTGCCTCCGCAGACTGATTAAGAGTGCCACCGTGGTTCATTATTTCCAGTAATGCTCTCACTTTCTGAATCTGCCACCCGCCATGTTTGTTTTCCTTCGGTAGTCAAATGAACGGTGTGCTTCCAACTCGTCCCATGGCTGACTCGGACCATTCATTATTACCGACTCGTCCCATCTGGTTAACCAACTCGATATCAACTACAACTTTTTTGAGAGAGAATGGACTTGGAAGTAAGACAATGTCAAAATTCTGTTGTGCCCTCTAACCTAATTGAACGGTACGAAAAGGATGTTTTCCTAATAGCTAGTAATCTCATGGCTTTTTATAGCGCTATTTAGTTGTTTTCCAGATTCAGCGTCCCTGTTTTCCCTACCAAACTAGCGATTTGCAAACATCAAAATCATAAAAGCCCATCAGTAAACATTGTTTTGTCCATCCAGGATTAATCGTATTTAATTAATAATATTTCTCTCTGTATAACTGTATGTGTATGAGAAATATTTTGAATTGGTTTTTATATGAATATGGGAAGGCTGCACCACTGATTCCCGCCCCATTCCTCTCCCCGCCAGAGACTGGGGCGCCACATGGGAACACCAGCTGATACAATTTTTCCTCTTTTATATTTCTTTTATATTGGGCTTCACAGGGAAGTAATTAAGATAAAATTGTTATTTGGTAATATTATGGATGCCATTTTGCAGTTTTAGGTAACTATCTTTTTTGGCTTGTCGGATTGTCAGACCGTCAGTAGTTCTCATACTTCGAGGAAAATAATTCAGATTAGATTATTCGAAACTCAAGATGAAAAATAGTAAAGAAAGAAAGAAGAATAAAAAAAAAAAATAATAAGTATGAGAAACACTGTTCTTTTCATGCACACCTCAAAGGAGGAGGAGAAAGAAGGAAAAAAAAAAAAAACGAAATAGAAGAAACCATAACAAGAGTACTAAGAATACTAAGAAGAAAAAGAAAAGAAGAGAAAGGAAATAGACCTTGCGTACTTATGTGGAAGGGAACAACACCAGGTACCTATGACACTGACAGACGTGTTGGGGAAGGTTATGGTCAAGGCTTGGTCAGTGGCCTGTCAGCACCAGACAAGGATCCCTAAAGAAATATATTTAAAGCGTTGCGACAGCCATTCACAAGAAGGTAGAGTTTCCAGTAGCGGTTCTTGTGCTTTACCGCCTGTTCTTTCTCGCCACTTCTGCCAGTCTGTTGCCTCTTTCCTCTGTTCCTCTTCTTTCTTGATTAGTTACTAGTTCTTTTACTATTTTATATCCTCCATTTTGGCTTCAGTTGTTTTGCATTGTTTCTATCTAAGCCATCCCATGTTTTACTGTTTCTAGTTTGTTTTCTTCCTCCTCATTCTGCTCTCCTTTTTTCTTTTTCCTTTTCCTCCTGATCTTTTCTTTTTTTTTATCATCATCATTATCATCATCATCTCCTTTTCCTCCTCCTCCTGCTCCCTCTGCTGGAAATTTGCAAGACAGCGATAAATAGTGGCCTGAAAGCACCGTGTATTTTTAACTAAAGTTGCCCTTCCGGAGTTCAGCGTGGGAGGTTATGGAAGTTTCAGCAAATACGAGCGTGCAGCATACATGAAACCTAGGTACCCAGATACTAACCCCGAGGCTGAGCATGTCTAGACGAGTTAAGGGTTAAACTGGGATGAGGCCGCGTGTAGGATATGTTATGGGTGCCGGGGCATGCTAGTGGTAATGGTGAGCAGGGTGATTAAGAAATTTATCATCATTCTTTTTTTTCTTTTTGTTTTTTCGTGTATGTGTAAGGGAGGTTAGGCAAGTGCTGGAAAAGGAAAGAGAAAAAAAATACAAAATGCTTATATTCTGGTGTCCCGGAAATAGGGTAGAAATGGCAGGAACAGTTTATTTTGGTGGCATTAATTAGATTTTCATAGTGAAGTTTTTTTTTCGTCATTTATGTATGTATTTATGTATTTGTTTATTTATTTATTTTACATCTTACCAAGTTAAAGCATTCTGTTTTGCTATTGTCCGCCCCATTCACGTATAGGAAACAGTTTGACAAGAGAAACGTGCATCATTTTACGCGCTGAGCTTTTCAGAATAACAGTTAAAACCGTGATGCGCATTTGTGTCGGTCCTGGCAACGTATTTGATCTTCATGCCGTGAGAAAGTGGGGAAATGGAAGGTTGCTTCATGACGTGCTGCCAAAAATTTGTTAAGTGCTCCGTACAAGGAACTGGATAATTCTTTTTGTTTTTGTGTGGTTATGGTGCTAACAGTGATATCTTTAGGAGACTCTCTTTTCAACCAGAGCAGTACTGTCATGAAATCCAGTAATTTTCATGTCTACGAAGTGAATATAAATTAATGTGGACAAATGAATTGCTTTTTTACCAAGAGGTCTGCAAAGACAATAACGGGTTGCAATAAGTGGAGGTTATTGTGTGGTACTGCTTTTTTTTTTTTTATGTCTGAAACATTCTGTTGAGTATAACATCATTACCTTGGACAATGGGAGCCATCAACTTCTGAGTGAATGTGCTGTGTTGTGATGAGACCATGACCCACAACAATGACGTCTATGCCCGCGTTACCTGCATTACGTTTATGTGAGCGTGAGCATATAGGATGCATTTTGAGTTTTATCTTCTCTGTGCCTCTGCCAAGTGTTCAGTTATCAAGGTGATCACTCAGGCCTTCTCACTGCCTGTGTCGAGTAGTAACAATTTCGAGGGGATCCTTGTCAAGCTACAAAGAGGAAGCCTCTGATTAAACTGTTATTACTGTAAAGTGAAGGAAGCTGATGTCTAGGTGATTTGCTCTTCAAGATCATACTTCTTACTGTCATCTCTATACATACACACACACACACACACTACACACACACACACACACACACACACACACACACACACACACACACACACACACACACACACACACACACACACACACACACACACACACACTGGAGGGAAAGCTTACCAGCCTTTTGTCATGTTGGATGGTAACTTCATGACCTTTGTTCTGTTGCAGCATTACATCTCGACTTGCGTTCCACACCAGTTCTGTCAGATGAACGGAGGTTGCACTAATTAGGGAGACAGACCCATATTATCCACGCCAGACCGGGAAATCGAATCCTGCTATTTGGTCCATCTGAGAAAAGGGACAGATTGTGAGCTCAGTCGTTTGTTTATTTCTTGACCCATCTATTAATTTATTTGCTTGCTTCCATTGGCTTATTAACTTGTTATTATAATATCTGGGGAGGTTACGTAACATATAGATAATGGCAAGGCAACCCGTTTCGTGACATTTAACGATTATCACCCCCACCACCGCCTCAGGCATTGAATTCTTGACATAATTTAATCTGGTAAAGTGGGGTTGGTGCAGTGCCGTTTGTGGGACGCTAATGAAAATGAATACTAGAGCATAGGCGAGTTGTGGCCTCAAGGGGGAGCTTTTCTCTGGAAATCATTAATAAGTGGTTAAATAAATGGTAACGAGAAGAGCATATATATATATATATATATATATATATATATATATATATATATATATATATATATATATATATATATATATATATATATATATATATATATATATAAGATAAATTACGCACGTGTTGACTGATTCCTCTCTCTCTCTCTCTCTCTCTCTCTCTCTCTCTCTCTCTCTGATGTAGTGACGCAGCGGAGGGTGGTGGGTCCTTTCCTCTTTACCTGAAGGGCCGCTTGAGTACTCTTGAGCGTCACCACGTCACGTTTTAGTCCTTCCTGAACACTGTTTACACCCTCTTGTTATGAACACACAAATCACGGCGTAATATTTCCTGCATGTATTATCATCAGGTTAGGGAACTTTTACTTGACTATTTTTTTACTTGAGAGGGTTTCTGGCCAAGGGCAACACGTAGACAGAAAAAAAGGCCCGTTGAAGATGCCAGCCCCAAAAGAAAGTTGTCAAAAAAGGATATCTAAAATTATGAGAAGTGTCTAAAATTCTTCCCCATTGAAAGAAAGTCATAAGTAATAATTTGTTTCTAGTTATTTACTGTCGGTTCTTGAAGTGTTCCTATGTTGATAAAATGATTTCTGCTATGTATTTATTCCGTTTAGTGGGATCATAATGTAAGAGGAACTACAACATTGGTACCAGAGTTGTTTGTGAGTTGTGGTCCTTTGTGGTAAGCTGTCAGGTAGTTGGGCGTAATGCAAGCGCGTATGTGTAATGCGAGGGCACTTAGTGGAAACGCTCATCCTTCCTTTGATGCATTAAATCCCAAAAAAAACGACTTGGACTCTGACGTGCAATGTGTTTAGTGTTATTAGAGTTACCAGGAGGCAAAAATGTTTCGCTAATATCTTACCAGGCTTCTTCTTTTCCGTCTACGTGTTTCTCAGTCATCAAAGCCACCAGTTAAAGTTGTGCTGACTTGCTGTTCCGCTCCGGCTTAGCAATACGTACAGACTTACTTTTGGTTACCGGTGCCGTCCAGCTTCATGAATCAGACCTTGTGAAAAAGTGGCGGGACCAAAGGGATGCAGGCTCGTGCGAGGCAGCTCGGGAAAGTTAAATGCGAGGAAGAGGATGTTTAGTATTGTTTACGTTCAGTCTGTCGTACGCGAGAGGCAAAGGCTGAGTGAGGGGCGTCCTGTCAGGAGCCATGCGAGTCAGTGAGGGTAGTTTGTCATTGGCTAGAAACAGTAGATTATGTACGTGGTTATTGTTGTTGTTGATGGTGTTGGTAATGGTGATGGTGATGATGTTCCTTTTGTTGTTGTTATTGTTGTTGTTGTTGGTAGTAGTGGTGGTACTGCTGTTCTATTTCTTTTTCTTGTTTCTTGATTCTTCTTGTTTTTCTTGATCTTGTTCTTGTTCTTACATGGCGTGACAAGAAGAGAAATGCAGACACACGAATAACCACCTTCCTTTCCACCTCTGTGAACCATTTGCCCTCGGAAATCCACTTCCTTGAATATAAGGTAATGACTAATGACGACAACACTCACTGCCGCCATCACCACTCTCGTCCCTCCTACTGTGGGTAATGATGCAGAGACGTGGTGGTAATGGCGGTGCTGTTGCGTGTCAAGAGGCTGGAGTGGAGGTGTATTAGAAAGGAAGGTGTTGGCGGTTGTTTTGATCTTTTCTTGGTATGGGCGGTGTAGGTGACGATGAAAGGTAGCAAGGGCTCTCAGGGTCTACTTAAGTACCTGTGTCTCGGTGAGGGGCGCATTTAGAGGTCTGTCCCGCATCTTTGAGTGAGGTTGGTCTGTTTTGAAGTTGAAGCAGGCCCGCGGGTCGATGAGTGGAGGGTGGTGCTTGTTGTGTGACTTGCTGGGTTACATTTGAGGTCAAGTTGGAGGGTAGCCGAGGGTAGCTGAGTAACTGGGTAACTCTTGCATTGTTTTAAAAGTAAACCTGGAGATTGAGATACGATTCGAGTCAGTGTGTCAGTACTTTGTCCAGTAACTGTTAAAGTGGCGCTTCAGTGTTATTTTGTTGATTTCACCGCTTGCCAATAATAACAGTTGATGACGGAATTAGTCGCATTGTGTTAATATTGATGTGATCCAGTAATTGTTCATTCCTTTTTTTCACAGCTGACTTCAAACAATCAGGCATGCTGTGCGTCGCCATCAGCCCACTATTTATGAAAGATAATTAAATTCTGTAATTAGAAGAAATTTATTTTTTTACTTGACTTTACTTTGATCGGCGAAAGATATAGTAAGTTTGTTGAATTATCAGTCGTATGCATTACATTTAGTAGAATAATAAAAATAAAAAAAAATCAGTGTACTCTGCCAATGTGTCATCATGTTGCAGTACCTGTAGATGTCGTCTGTCATTGCTATCTACCTGTGTCAGTGTGGCGATAAGTCTGTTCTGCTGGATAAATATGTACTAATACCTCGAAAGAAAAGTAATGGTAAAGTGCATCTTCAACAAAATTAACTTTACTTAGCTTTCCAACTTCGTAATAGATGAGTCCGCAAGGTTTCGAAGTAAAAGTAGATGAGTACAGTAATGTGCGAGACCTAATAGTGAAGATGTAGAACAGTTCTTCCTTTCACTGCGATAAACAACAATTCACAACTCTTAAACCACTGTACGAAGTCCTTTCAAGCATTTACAAGAAAGAAAAGTTTAAAAGTATAGATTTTCCAGTTGCTAGCGAGCATAATGCATAGCGGTGGTTTTGCAATAATAAGGAATGTAAAAAGGAAAGCTAAACCAAGCAGTACTGAGCAGGTCTAAGGGGGACGGAAGGCATCTCCTCACATAAACACTATAATCTTACCATGTCTAGTTTTATATTCATGACCTTCTCACTGCGCCTATTGGGAAACAGAAGGATTTTATAAGACACAAGAGCACAAGAAAAAAAAAAAAAACACACGCAAAAAAAAAAAAAAAGGGAACACTGCAAAAAGCTAGTATATCTGTACGTGACAGTCTGCGTAAAGTACCCTTTTTAATCAACTTAAAAATATCCAATGCCATTACGTGAGGGAGTCGAGAGTTTGGTACCACCGACCCCAGATTTATCGAGCGGCACTGATTTATTGTTACTCGTGTTGCGGTTCAGGGAGGTTACCATGGAAGAGAGGATCCTCCGTTGTGTGGTGTGTGTGTGTGTTGGCAATTGTTTCCCATCGCTTCTCATCTTCCTCTTCGTGTCCCTGGAAATTATAATAACAAATACATAGTTCTCAAGAAGTGGTGAGGTAATTAATGACGTTCCCAGTATTCCTGTGTGTTACTCAAATATATGAGTATCTCGCGTTGATATGAAAAATGTATGTGTAAGTAGAAGCTCTTTAGAATATTACACAGCGGAGATGACGAGTAGAAACTGGTTCATTGTGGTTTGGAAAGAAAAAATGAGAGAGAGAGAGAGAGAGAGAGAGAGAGAGAGAGAGAGAGAGAGAGAGATTACTTTTAGTATTCCGCTCCCAAGAAAGAACGTTATATTATCGGATATTCCAAAAGGTTAGTCAGATTTTTTTAAGAGCATCCTTGATGTTCCTTTTTTGAAACAGTTCAGCTTATAACAATTGAATATATCACAATCTTCATTACTGCTCTTGTGTAATATTCTAAAGAGCTTCATATCAAAATGAGATATCAAGGTAATTAAATATCGCTCAGAAGTATTAGGAATGTTGTTAATTATCGCACCATTGTTTAAGAACGTTGCAATTGTTAATATAATTACTTGTGACACACGGAGTTGCATAGAATTATAATCATGGAGAATCGCTTTGCTAACACAAACACTACGCCAAAGAACAGAAAATAAATTTTGCTTAACAAGAGAAAAGAAAAAAAGAAAGAGAAATAACAAAAACAACACCCAGACAGTGAGGAACACGTCAGAGAGCGCCGTTTCAAAGGCTACACTCCCAACCAACAACCTTCACTTTGTCAAGCTTAAGGACCTGGACGAGCTAGATGAAGCTACACTGATGCAATCTAGGTGGCGCTGAAATTTCTATTGTCTCGAGTTTGGAAAGACCACCGTAGTATTAGGAGTTAAGGGCCAGAACACCTCAACATGTATTACGCCTCTTTTGGTTCACATTTCCTCACACTCCGTCCTTCATCTGACGCACCACTAACATCACATAAAGGAGAAAAGTTTTGCTGAAAAGAGGAGTCCGTTGGATATGTTGGGTTATTTCATAAGTTTTGGGTGTGAGTGTGAATCCAGAAGTTTCTCTCTCTCTCTCTCTCTCTCTCTCTCTCTCTCTCTCTCTCTCTCTCTCTCTCTCTCTCTCTCTCTCTCTCTCTCTCTCTCTCTCTCTCTCTCTCTCTCTCTCTCTCTCTCTCATCACTTGCTACTACTGCCACTTCTCTTACTACTACCACCACCACCACTAGCACCGCCGCCACCACTGCTACTACCACCTCCTCCGCTACTTCCTGGTTGCTTTGATATTCTTGGCTTCGTGATCAAGTCTCGGTTTCCTCTTTTCGTCCCGTGTTCATCATGAAGTAGAGAAACGTGATCCATTATCAAAGTCGTCCTTGTGAATGACATTAAGCGTGAAATCGGGAATGATGGCTTTCTTATTTTCCAGCTCTTGAAGGTTTGTGGATGCATTGCGCGATTGGTCGCAGTGCAGATTGCTGGTTTTCCAGATTCGTGTTTATTTCATGCACTTCACTCGGAGAGGCTGCGGTGGGAATGCCTTGATTGGTTGTTAGTCCTTCACTCTGGTCATATGTTCTTTCTGTTTTTATTTACTCCGTGACTCTCTCCGTACAGTTTTAAGTAATGAAATAAAATGCGAAGTGAAACGTATCTCCTCGTGCTGTTTCCTCTTAATAGTTGTATTTGCGGCAGTGTACAGTACACAGCAGAGATGCAAATTAATTAGTAGTGTCCATTCTAACACTGTTTTTAAAGTAATAAAGACTCACTGAGATCCGAAGGTGAAAGACAAAAGTATGAAAGCCCATATCTTTATTCTGACACTTTATCTTTTTTTTTTTCTTTTCAACAAGCTGCATTGGAAGAGTGTTTTCCTGATTCTAGTCATAGTTTAATAAGAATTCAGCATCTTCGTTTTAACATCCAAAAGAACACTACTTATCATCTCTGTGGGCTTTGAAAATAGTCGTTTTGGAACACGAGCCAAAGAATCACCGTGACAGACAGCAATTACTGTATGTCCTGCTTGTCAGTGCTGTGAGTCAGTGCTGGTCAAGTGTGCACGGCTGCTCCCATGAACAATGCGGCAATTAGTATCTTGTTACACGCTATTGTATCATTCAGTCAGTCAGTGCGTCAGTGGCACCGCAGACAGACTGAAAATTATTGAAACAAGCAAGACGTCTCCCAATCATTTCTTTGACACATTGTTGTTGAAGCCAAGGTAGATGGAAATTACTGCCCATCCTAATAATAACAGGATGATGTATTGTAGGGTAACAGGGTGATGTATTGTAAGTGTGTATATTTCGTTTTACATACGTGGATTTTCATACTTGATACGTGTTTTAGTAGTGTTACTATCTGTAGTGCTAATCAATGAATGCCTTTCTATTAATAAATTACTCCCCATTACGTTAACGGTGGACGGGACATTTTTCCATCGATGTAAAGTTTAATGAAATAATTCCATGCCACGCGCGCCGCCTGAGTTCCCAAGGCTATACTGAGTTACAAAAAAAAAAGCTGCTCTACCGGATTGAGTTCAGCGACGTACGAAGAATTTGGAGTTCGAAGTACGAGGAAACTTATATCTACAGCAATGGAAGTAAATAAAATGTTTGGTGTATTCAGGAGTACTAGTGTCAGGAAAGAAATATCTGTATCGTATTATTAAAAGTATGATGTACCAATGTTAAAAGAATCACGCCCCAGCACATTACATGTGGGAGTCTTCCATTAACTGTATGTTATATATTTAGTTATTTATTGTCTTATTGTTAGTAAGACAGCCCATGAAAAAAAAAAGAGTGGCTCACAATGCCATTCCCAAAAAATAACAGGAAAAAAACAACTAAAAGAGGTGGCAAATTTAGTTTCCGATTAGAGGATACTAATATTGGAGGTAGCCATGCAGTGCTTCTCAGTGATACGACCCGCGCTCAGAAAAAATGATTGATCGGAGGTGCGAGAATGATGTTATACTGTCGCAATACTTAATGACTATCACTGAAAATAAAGCAAATAAATACAAATGTTATAGTTCAAAATATCTAATTATAATATAAAGCAGAATTACAAATGAAATTAGTTGAGTTGCCACACGATAAATGAAATACGAGTTTTTCAGCCTGGCCCTACAACATGAGTACCGTGGGTCTCCTGCCCTCTAGCGGTGGATAGTAATTGGAATTATTGATGCTTGACTCAGGATAGAGTGCGCGTCATAATATTCTAATAATAATAATCTAATAATCTTAATAATTTAACTTAACTTTATTCAGTGTTTGTCCTAGCTTGCATCATCCTTTCATGTGTCATTCGCTTCATCTTCACGCTTATCCTCACTTCTAACTTCTGTCTTAACTTCTATCATCTGTCCCTCTTTCTCTCTCTCTGCATAACACGTCACACTATCCACCACCACCACCACCACCTTCCGCGCTGCTCATAATCACCCGGGTCACTGCATCTATCAACGCACTGCTGGGACTCGTTTTGGAAATTAATTTTTTACTCCTTTTGCGTCCATGGTCGGCTGGCACACGTGCGGGCTACTGTTTCCACTGCATGCTCAGTGCGTCGTCGCTCCACTCCATCTGGTCCCCACACATGGCCAGGATTGCCTCCCACACAGCCATGCACGCAACATTGTGCCAAACGCAGCTATTTAGTCTTCTCATTACCCCGGCATCTGTTTCGCTTCATTCTGTGGCATTAGAAGGATTCATTTTAAGTTTAGCGTGATGTTTCGTATAATCAGGGGTTAGAAAATTAGCTGTATTCTCAAATATTTTAAGCTTCCAGCAGTGGAGAATTCTGTAGAAAGTTATTAGGATATTCAAGGAAACAGGAAAACATTAATTCCTGGATACGGTGGTCTGTGACTGCAATAAGCATAGGGATTAGCTTGTTAGTGCAATCATATTTATACAACTATATTAGTCATGTCAACCTCATAAGCTTGATAAAAGGTAGCTTTGAGTAGGGGAAATGGAATTCAAATGGGATCGTAGCTAACTGCCATAAACACAGTAGTAATCATGTTGTTGGTGCAATCGTTTGGAAACTTTAAAAAGAGAATGCTAGTAAATTTATGGACAGGGATGAACAGTGGAGAGAAGTATGGATGTGTTATTCACTGTCACGAGTAGGTCATCTGGCTTTGTGCAACAAATTTATGGGCAGAGATGAGAGAGATGGAGAGGAGTCATCTGGCTTCTCACAACTTCTATTATACTACTACTACTACTACTACTACTACTACTACTACTACTATTACTACTACTACTACTACTACTACTACTACCACTACTACTACTACTACTACTACTACTACTACTACTACTACTACTACTACTCATCCATGAACACACGAACTTGATGCTCATATGCTCTTAAATTCCAAGGGCATGAGCAAATCCCTCTTCACTTCCTGTGCTATTTACTTGTACACGAAAACCTGACCCACTAAGCAGTTCCATTAACGTATGTAGCAGCCATTCCCTCCACTGTTACTCTCAGACCGCAGATCACCTCACAAGGCTCCCCGTCAAAGTCTTTATCCCATTCAGTAAACTTGCCCCTACTTTATCATCCCGGGAATTCTTCTTACGATTCAGTTTTGCTGGGACATAATTTTGTGACTTGATAGTTGATTTAATGCAGAAAATTTAATAATTGATTGCTGAGATTGAAGGAGCTCTGCTTAATTAGAGTATTAAAATGTATGAGGGAGAGAGAGAGAGAGAGAGAGAGAGAGAGAGAGAGAGAGAGAGAGAGAGAGAGAGAGAGAGAGAGAGAGAGAGAGAGAGAGAGAGAGAGAAAATGGAATGAGACGAGATATCAGAGGAGAGGAGAGGAGGGGAAAGCAAATAGCCAGTTCTGTCCTTAAAAACACAAAATTATTGAGAAGGTAATTTGTTTCGTTAAGTGAACAGTCATATTGTTTTCTTTTTTTACAGAAAAAGAAAACGTTTCATTATTCTGGGCACCGCACTTCATAAAAAAAAAAAAAAATAGTGAAATAAAAGCAACGAGTGTGGTGCGACTGCAAAAGAAAAGTGTTACTGTAATTTACCATCAGGCAGCGATTCATGGCGGTGCTGGTGTAAAGCAGGCACCGGCGACGTCAAATTCTGAAGCTTTCTGCCTCAGGTGCTACGAATTATATTCACATAAAGTTCAGGAAGTAATGTGAATGCAGTGGCAACAGGAAGAAGGCGGCGTGAACGGTTGTAACCTCGCACCTAATTTCTCTCGGCCCCAAAGTAAGGTGATTTTTTAGCTTACAGGCACCTCAAAGGCCACTCAAAGGCCCTCATTGCAGCTTTAAACCACAGCTGCTGCCGTCTCTTCACTTCCTCGCCTCGGTATGGTGAGGACGTATTAATAGAAGTAAAAATTTCTCTCTCGCAACTCTTCAGTTTAGAATGGCGGCGAATATATTAGCCTGAATATGACGCCTGATTTTTACGGAGGATGAAGTTTCTTTAATTACGAGAGGCAAATTAAACTAAACGGATTATATATACGTGGGATAAGATATATTGATATGAGGTTATAAGTCTGATATATTCACTTTTATTCTCGAGAGACTCCCAGCTGTCTGGTAGTTCGGAATCCTACACACACACACACACACACACACACACACACACACACACACACACACACACACACACACACACACACACACACACACACACACACACACACACACACACACACTATTTGCGCTCACTTCGTTTATCAGCCTCAAAAGAAATCGACAGTAAAGGAAAGCGAGGAGTGGAAAACAAAAGACGAGCGATGGATTCTAATCTCGCATCAAGTGTAGGAGTGATGAGTCCCTTCCATGACAAAGCTCCTTGTTGAAGACTGACTCAATACGCTTGTTTTTCTCTGTTGTGGGTCGTGGGAGGAAAAGAAGGAGGATGATGATGATGATGAGGAGAAGGGGTAGAACGACTAACAAGCCAAGGAGGACGAAGAGAAAGAGAAGGAGAAAAAGGATACTATTACCGATGGAAGGAAGAGGGACATTTGGAAGAGCATTTGGAGTAGGAGGGAGAGGTACAGAAGAACCAAGAGTCAGAGAAGGAGGATGAAAGAATAAAATATAAAACTATATTTTATATATATATATATATATATATATATATATATATATATATATATATATATATATATATATATATATATATATATATATATATATATATATATATATATATATATATATATATATATATATATATATATATATATATATATATAAAGTTTTATATATAAAAAGAGAGAACAAGGAAAAAAAAGAGGAGGAGAAGGAGGAAAGAATAAATGGAGGAAAAGAACGAGAAGGAAGAGGAGGAGAAAGAGAAACAGAAGAACCAAGACGTGCAGAAGGAGGAAGATGAGAAGAAGAAGAAGAAGGAGAAGGAGAAGGAAGAGCAGCAAGAGAGACAGCGAGAGGACCAGATGTACCAAGGCAAGGAGAATGAAGAAGGAGGAGAGTGAGGGCGAGAGAATAAAATACAGAAGTCCCCAGGGTGGCGGGGGACATCAAATTACTCTTCTGCCCAGTACAGGAACACGAGAACCACTTCCCAGATGTCACTTCTCATTGAGGGGTAATTGCGAAAACAGTATCGTGCCCAAACCGGACGCTGTCTCATCACCAACACCAACAAGGCAGTATTTTATCTTCCTGCGTACACACACACACACACTCTCTCTCTCTCTCTCTCTCTCTCTCTCAACTGTAATTTATCGTGCCATTAAGTAACTACCAAGTGCTTTCGCGTCTCCTTCAAGGCTAGGCTAAGAATCTTTAAGCCTTTGTGTACCGTGCTGGGGTACATAAATAACTCTTAAATTAGTGAATGATGGTCATGGAGCGGTTCACAGAAAGGCTGCTGTGTGGGGAGGTAGGTAAGAGAGAGAGAGAGAGAGAGAGAGAGAGAGAGAGAGAGAGAGAGAGAGAGAGAGAGAGAGAGAGAGAGAGAGGGAGAGGAAGCAGGGAGAGTAAAGGAAGGGTGAAGACGAGTTATGGTGGAGAGAAAATGATTGCGGAGGGAAGGGATAAGGGAGAAGACAACCAGACTTGCAGTACTCGTATAGCAGAGGGAAGGAGGGAAGTTAGATAATGGAGAGGACCGGGTAAGACAGGAGGGAGGGAGGAGATGGATTTACGAGAGAGAGAGAGAGAGAGAGAGAGAGAGAGAGAGAGAGAGAGAGAGAGAGAGAGAGAGAGAGAGAGAGAGAGAGAGAGAGAGAGAGAAAGTACCCAGGAAGATAAAATACTGCCTGTTGTTGATGGCAATGAGACAGCGTCCGGCTTGGGCTCAATATTGTTTTTGCAATTACCGCTCGAGGAAAAGTGACGTCTGAGAAATGATTTTTTTTTTTTCGTGCAGTTGCTTGATTTCGCTTAGTTTTCCTTTTCCGTATGTTTATGTGTGTACCGTCCCTTATATACTCATTAAGAACACAAGAAAATAAGGGAGCTGCAAGAAGCTCGTTATGAAACATACATCTACCTATTTCCACCGGTCATCCATGAATTTCTCTAATCTTCTTTTTAAAGCTCCCTAATGGATCAGCACTAACGACTAAATTACTGACTCTGGTCCATTCATCTATTTGAGGAACTGTTTATGTTGGATGATAAGCAAGTATTGATTGGTGCAGATCCACACCCTCGTATCTTTCTTTTTCTTTTAATCCATTCACGTTGAGCAGTTCAGTCCTTCAAGAAGCATAATATGTTGCTGGTCAGACGCAGGGTCGCTACCCAAATTGCTGAATACATTGGAACACACTATTGTTTTGAAATACGAAAATAAAGCAGTAATTGTTTGTTTCCCTCGCCAGGGTACTGGAAGCGAGATTATCGCATATCCCTTTATTCTTGCCCGAATGGATTACCCAAGTATTGGATTATTGAGGTGACGGGAATTATAAATGAGTGCGAAGAGGAATAGTGGAGTAATGGAATAGTTTAAGAGGAGGAGGGAGAAGAAGAAGAAGAAGGAGAAGAAAACAAGAAAAAGAGGAGGAGGAGGAAATCAGGAAGTCGTGTTGGTGGTTGCTGTTCAGCCGAATCGTCCATATATCGCTCAGATTTAGTATTATTATAATTTACATTATTCTGTTTCATTATCGTCTGTAATACATTTGAATAGTAATACACTATGATGGGAAATAAAACGAAAAATGACTGAGTGAAGTATGTGACAATAGCGCGAACCCTCATGTGTGTGTGTGTGTGTGTGTGTGTGTGTGTGTGTGTGTGTGTGTGTGTGTCAAGGATTCAAGGACAGATACCTCCACGCATAGTCGGATCATGCATGGAATACTTCAGGATATCACCAGGGCGCTTCATAGGAGGGATGAGGTGTTGCAACCCACGCCACACTAGTGCAATCCTCAGCTCAGCCCACGCTTGGTGTTCCCTCCCCACTCGTGACTCACGCAGCTAGTAGAATTTTCCTAAGAATTTCAAGACGTCTCTCTCCAGGAATGTGAAGTCTGTGATTTCTTTCCTGTGCGATATAACCTACCTTTCGGAAAACGTGCGAATAAAAATATCTTCAAAACAAACTCGTAGAAATTGTCTCATCCTAACAGTGATTCGCTGGGACCTCAGTAGATCCCATTTCATGTTAATTTCTTCGTTATTTCAAGCACCTATAACTGTGGTGAAAATCAGATCAGACTAGTGTCAACATCAATGACGACAGTATTATTATCTTTGACCATTTATAAAATGTAGTTAACATTTTGGATGAATTTTGACAGTGTATATTTTCAAGTAACAACAACTGTGATGAGATGTAGGTGATTTTCGACATTAACCTAGACAACATTCTTCCCTTTGACGGAGTTTGTAGATTTAGTCAACATTTCACGCCAGCCTTGACAGCATATTTTCTTCCCCCCATCCGCAGAGACAGGCGCGTGGCGGGTGTTGGGTCCGGAGATCACATGGGGACAGTCTGGGGTAAGCCGTCTAGTCTGACTTTACGACAGGGAACAATGACCTGTACCTGCACTGAGCCTCCCCGGTGATCCTCTGGCCAACGTCTCCACAGCAACTCCACCACAACCACCACCACCACAATATAACGGCAACCCTCCACGGCCACCTCAATCCACCACAGCGGAAAGTGAGTACTGACACTTTCCTTTTGTTTCCTCTCTAGTTGTTATGCAAGAGGAGGGAATAGTTAAGCCTTTCCTTCTCCTAAATTCTCACTAGTGTTGTTTTTACATTGTACATATTGAATTGCTATGTTTGGGATGTTATTTGTGATTTTATTTCATTACCTTTGATTGCTTTATGCGTGACGCGTTTTATTCAGCATTGGTATGTCGTTTGCATGAGAAAGCGAGGGTTTATCGATTTACCGTACTGTATTCTCGTACCTCTCGCGCGTATCTTGTAAGAGGTCGCCATTCTGAATATAAATGCAAGTAAAACAAGGCATTTATTATTCTATTATATGGGATAGGAAAATCTGCGAGGTGCCACACACACACACACACACACACACACACACACACACACACACACACACACACACACACACACACACACACACTTACACACACACACTAAACTCTCCCATCACACACCACCACACAGGGGCGGACAAAACTTCTCTGTAAAGGAAACATGTGGAAGGGAAAGGAAAATATTATTGACCGGCATTGTGTGAGTGGGTAGCAGGAAGCGTGGCGGAGAGGCAACAGGACTTGTATTGAAGCCGTGCCACAAACTTGACAGGGTTTCAGAACAGCAGTGGCGTTTTCGTGGAGGCGAGTTTACTGTGTGCCGTGCAGCTTCTTTGAATGAGATTGCTTAAAGGAACGGTAATGTTAATAATGCTGTTGTTACAGTTATTGCTGTTGTTACTGTTATTGCTGCTGTTACTGTTATTGCTGCTGTTACTGTTATTGCTACTATTGATATTGCTGCTACTACTACTACTACTACTACTACTACTACTACTACTACTACTACTACTACTACTACTACTACTACTACTACTACTAATGAAGTAATACGCATCAATTCTGCAAACACGAAAAACGAAGACTTTTTTTTATATAGTTCTTTGACCTTGATTTAATTGCGAACGAAATCAGGTGCCCTTCCTTCACGCAGGCAGAATAATGACAATGATGAGAATAACTGAATACATTTATCGGTATCACATTTAGAAGCATTATCACTAAGTGCGAGATGCAAATGAACGAAGCTCTGTCCTCTAAAACCTTGCCATTAATTTCAATATATAATAGACCGGACCATTTCATTACTCCCGGATCTATGCACAGTAACTTAACTCTTATCATTTACAAATACATCAAACTAAGCTCAATAATTAATACAGACTGGGAACATAAATCTTAATGAATAAAATAATAAGAGAAGATACACGGAAATCATCATCGCAAAAACTCATCTAACAACCCAGTCACTATGGTTAAGCTGTGATGATAAGCCATCTCTGCACTCTGGTATGGCTGGCTTAGGTGGAGAGGCGGAGGTGAGGGAGACATGAGGCACTTAGGCTTGGAGGAAGAGGATGCAGGAGACGGAAGCTACTGGCAAGAATACAAAGTGGCCGACTCTATTAGAGATTTAAGACACAAAAAGATAAGCTGTTGGAGGAAGAAGATTCGGTAAACAGAGTATGTTGGTGAGACCGTACTAGAGATTGAAGGCAAGGGAGGAATAAGCTATCCATATACTTAGTTGACCGACAAAATTTCTAAAGAATATACATTACATTATACACAGTTCATCATGCATATTAACATTCATACAAATCCATAGAAGTAGAACGCGAATGTAAAGAGACTGGCAGCGCTCATTACAAACCCGCCTTTGATCCAGCTTTTCATCTGATTACGTCTGGAAGTCCCTATAAGGCGCTTTCATCCTCTTATCTTGATTAATTTTTACCGTCACGAGTCTTCTGTCCTCGCCCACTTGCCTCTCTTTGAACCTGGAATGGAAAAAGTAGCGTTATTATGCATTCTGAATGACTATAGATACGGAGGTCTTGTTTTTATAAGCATGAGCGTGAGGAGAGTCGTTCTAATTGTGTTACTTATTATTTTTTTTTGGTGGGGTGTGTAATGAATCTACCTGTGGCTCTCTGTGTGCTGGCTCCTCATACCTCACTCTAAGGAAAGGCACTTAACATAGCAAGACGTGAGGGCAGTAAAAGAAAATGAGAGCTGGAAGGGGGTAACTTGTATAATCTTGTCAGTCAACGTTTTCTCTTGCTTTTTACTTTCCACTTACTAACAAAAGGCAGCTTTGTCGGTGTTTTCTTGAAGCGGTCTCTCTCTCTCTCTCTCTCTCTCTCTCTCTCTCTCTCTCTCTCTCAATTCACTGAACTAAAAAAGAATTTAAAATCTCTCGCAGTACTCGGGAGGACGGATTGATTTGTTAGGGCGAGGTGTCGGAGCCTGTTTGTTTAATTCTGATGATTAATGAACGCCAGCCCCTTTGGAAAACACACACACACACACACACACACACACACACACACACACACACACACACACACACACACACACACACACACACACACACACATACACATTTTTAATTGAATTTCAAATCGATAAAAAAAGAGAAAGTTTGATTAGAAGGAAATGAGATCATAGAAAAATCCTGTAGACTAGACGGTTCTTGAGAGAGAGAGAGAGAGAGAGAGAGAGAGAGAGAGAGAGAGAGAGAGAGAGAGAGAGAGAGAGAGAGAGAGAGAGAGAGAGAGAGAGAGAGAGATGGGGAAGGGGGGAGAGGTGCACGTTCTCTCGCAAGGAAAATGGGAAATGAACCGTCACTTCCCTTAATGATCTCGCATTCTCAAACTAAGCGTCTTCCAGTCCAGTGGTGGCGTGCTGAGGGAAGCTGGTGATCCAATCAGCTTCCTTTCTCTTGACATCGAGCTGGAAATAGCTGGTTAAGTAAGCGATGGAAAGCATGCGAAAGCGGAAGCTGCGCGATACTGAGGAAAGGGCAATAAAAAAAAAAAAAAATACAATAACGTATTTGTGAGTTGAAAATGCGAAAGGTGTAAGAATAAAAGTTTCGTAGAAGTCAATATGATACACATATGTTTTTATTTAATAATTTAATAATAACGAACTACAGCCAGAATATAGAAATAAACATATTAATGATGTAGAAATCATTAAAAAAAAAAAAAGCAAGAAATTGACACAAAATTATGAGTTTGGTAGAAGACACTAAGAGATCCACTTCTTTTTCTTTATCTGGTATAAAAGGAAGATGAATTAGTAGGGAATGAAAGCCAAAATAGAAAATAAATACCAAGAAAGGTGTACGAGTATTTAGTAGAAATAATTGTGGTTTTTCCGTTTAGTGTAAGAGGAAAATGGAAGAGAAGACGGAACGAAAATAAACTAACAAGCTCTTGACACACACACACAGAAAAAAAAAAAACATACACAGTTAAAATCCAATAAAAAATCCAACAAACATCTAATATAAGACGAAGATGAGACACGAAAAAAAAAAAAAAAATAATAGAAGGACAGAAAGTATAAAGAAAAAAAAAATATATATAAGAGAACCCAACGAAAAAGATATGTGGTTCAAGTCCAATAAGAGATTCAGGGACTTTAGTCAGTATTAGAGCTTGTAAGGCAGGAGGAGGAGCGGCGGAGTCCACAACATCACAGGGCAGAGGGGCTGGGGAGCCGATATCTGGCGGGCCGCTGGGAATCTGTTGCCTGTGATCTTTTTTCCGAGGCGCTGTGATGTCTTGTGCAGGTATTTGTGAATATGCACGTGTAGAGAGGGGGGCAGAGATAGATAGATAGATAGATAGATAGATAGATAGATAGATAGATAGATAGAGAGAGAGAGAGAGAGAGAGAGAGAGAGAGAGAGAGAGAGAGAGAGAGAGAGAGAGAGAGAGAGAGAGAGACCCACACACAACCAGTGACGCTGTGTTTTTGCCTAGTTACGTTCGAGGGCTATAAAAGAGCAAGTGTAACCAAGGGAAGACGTCACACTATTCGGAGGCACTATTAACTTGACTGTGAGCGGCATCACCACTCACTCCAGCCTCTCTATTTACCTACACGAAGCAAAAACAATGAAAGAAAAAAACGATCGAGGTAATTCTGGTTTACGAGTATTATTCAGCAGCACTTGTGAGTTCGTGGCAGTATTCGCTCGCAATTTCAACAAAAACACTGAGTTTGTATTCTGGAATGCTCTGTTTTCTTAAATATTTTCAGAGGCCAAACGGAGATTAGTCGGGTTACAATGGATATTTTTTTTTCTCATTGAGTTCTTGTGTAAGCTGTCAGTGAAGTCATGAAAACACTCTTGAAAACTTCAATAACTCCCACAAGACCTAAGTAGTGGAGATTGGACGCTATCACTAGTCGTGAGAGCTCTTGAAAACACCATTAACTTTTCAAGATTATTCAAGTAGTGGAGATAGAACGCCCAAGTGTTTGCAGCCCCAGCACGCTTTCTGTACGTCCTGTCCCTTCATGTGTCACTAAGACTTAAGCACCTTGTATTATCCACAATGCATTTCCACTTGTTAACTCCCCCTTGTTATCCTCAAATTTACCTCTTTTATTATCTTCTCTAGGAGTTTTGTGTGTGTACATCCTTTTCGATATGCCGTAATGGTTTTAGGAATATTCGCACTCCTAAGATTTTTAAATTAACTTAGGTCTACATTTTCCGAGAGTCTGGCTCCGTCTCAGGTGTCGATTCTGTTTCTGTCAATGTTCGCGAGTCTGGCTTTTTTTTTTGTTGAATTTCCCGGCGGCCTTGTCTTCGGTTGCGTCACTGAGGCGCATCACATTTTGAGTCTGAAGTGAGGGAGCGAGGTGTGTGTCTGTGCAATCTCTTTCTATTTGATTTGTTACATTTAAGTGAAACGTGCCACACACACACACACACACACACACTCTCTCTCTCTCTCTCTCTCTCTCTCTCTTTTTCTCTTCTCTGCACATCCTTCTGTGACTTGTATACCTCATCCACCCACCCCTGTCCACGCTTCCACCGCTCCCCCGCCCTCTTCCTCCGTCCTCCTGTCTCCCTTTCTACTCCCTAAGACATCTGTATAATTCTCACGGGATACGGATGGTGTTTGATCTGTATGATATGGATTCAGAAGTCTTCTTTTTTCTTTTTGTTTTCTGTGTCTCGTGGGTTTCTTGGTAGTCTTCCCACGTGCTTGTGTGTGTTTGTCTGTTTTGGGGTGTTTGTTTATTTGCTTCATTTGTCAATCTGCTTATCCGTGTGTTTGCATGTTTGTTATGTCCTTCAGTCAAGTAATGTGGGTTTGTATTTGGTGTGTGTGTGTGTGTGTGTGTGTGTGTGTGTGTGTGTGTGTGTGTGTGTGTGTGTGTGTGTGTCTATCATTCTCTCTCTCTCTCTCTCTCTCTCTCTCTCTCTCTCTCTCTCTCTCTCTCTCTCTCTCTCTCTCTCTCTCTCTCCTCTCTCTCTCTCTCTCTCGTCATTCTACCTTATTCCTTTGAAGTTTCAAGTGTAACATTACTTCCTTTCACTGCAGCCTCGTCCCCTCGCTTTTAGGTTTTTCAACGGGCCTCTTTGGGCGTCACTTGTTAGTACTCTTATGCTCTATTCCCTCTCCCTGCCCCTGTGTGTGCGTGCATGTGTGTGTGTGTATGTGTATGCTTTATAAGCTGAAGATCATTTTCTTTCCTGTTTCAATTTAGTATTCACAGTAATTTCTTTCATCTTTTCTTGTTCGCTTGTACTTTTTTCCTTTTTGTAGTAGAGAGAGAGAGAGAGAGAGAGAGAGAGAGAGAGGAGAGAGGAGAGAGAGAGGAGAGAGAGAGAGAGAGAGAGAGAGACTTTAACACTACTTTTTTTGCAATCTCAACTCTCTCTCTCTCTCTCTCTCTCTCTCTCTCTCTCTCTCTCTCTCTCTCTCTCTGTAATGGATAAAGTAGCATCCAGTAATTTGTAAGAATTATGCATGTTCCACTTCCTCGCTCATGTTTTCTTTATCGCTTCCAGTACCTTTAAGATTAATCTAGACGAACAGCCTTCTTAAATTCTGGCATAAGATGTACTTTTCATGGGGACCCAGGTTATTAGATGTACACACACACACACACACACACACACACACACACACACACACACACACACACACACACACATACACACACACACACACACACACACACACACACACACACATACACACACACACACACACTTGCCCTACTTTGTTCAATTATTTAGGATGTTATTAAGGTGTTTACGAGTTTTGGAAAGAGTAAAGTGATAAAAAATGATGAGTTATATCTACATTATCTTTTTCTTTTTCCCCTCCAGATAGTTTGTTTATATTTATTTCCTTTTACTTACGTTGATTTTTTCCTCCCATTCAGTTTTTTCCCATCTTTTTCCTCACATCTGTCTTTCCTTCCGCTGGTCTCGCCCTTTCATTTCCGCCCTCTTCGTCCACTCCCAGTCTCTCCTCTCTTTCTTCTTTTTTCCATGGTGCTTCTCTCCTTAAACTCGTTCTCATCGTCATAGTCCTCCTCTTTTACCACTCCATCCTATCCCTTTGACTTCCTTTCTTTTTTTCTCTTTTTTATATTTTTCATCTCGCTCTTATCTTTGCCGTTCTCGTCCTAGTCGTTTTTGTTGGATTCTTCTTTGTTCTCGAACTATATTTGACTTCTTTCTTCGCGTGCACTTCGTCCTCTTTGTTCTCACCGACCACATTGTCCTTTTGTCCTCTCCTTTATCCCCTTCCCACTTTCTCCTCTATCCTCGCCTTCCATTCCAGTTCCGTGACGTATTTTCCTCTGGATTCCCCGCCATTTCCTGTGAAAGCACATGTGTGTAAACAAGCTCGAGGGGGCCTGAGATAGATTACGTTATGGATATATGGGTATACGAGTATGTATATTTGTAGGGTTTAGGTGACGATGTTGGTCTTATGTCTCTCTGTAATATGTTCTTTCCTTTGATATGTTGTAGTTTTTGTTTTGTTTTTTGTTTGTTTGGAATGTTTAATATTTCCTGCGTGGCTGTATGCTTTGGTGTGTAGGAATATAGTATTTGTTGGTTTATTAGTTCTCTCTCTCTCTCTCTCTCTCTCTCTCCTCTCTCCTCTCTCTCTCTCTCTCTCTCTCTCATCCTCTCTCTCTCTCTCTCTCTCTCTCTCTCTCTCTTGTATTCAACGTATTCAACTTTAGTCATTATTGCTACTCCTCATAATGATCTGTAAGAGCAAGGGAAGACAAAGGAAAGACAAGATATACAAGCAATCCAGCCCTGACATTGTCCTCTGGGAGCGTGGATGGTTAAGTTAAGATGGCTGTCCTCGATACTGAAGGTACAAACTTCTTACCACGGTCCCTAATACATCAAAGGAGAGGTGGCTGTTTTGTACAGCCTTGGGAGGGGTTTTTGTTTGCGCTAGTAGGGTAGCGCGGTGACATGAGCGTGCTGAAGGTGAAGTGTCAACTCACGGGCGTTTGATTTTCTCTTACCTGTCATCTCAGCCTTACCTCTCTCGCCATAAGGTGCAGTGTCGCCTCATATTCCTTGTACGTTCATAATCCGGTAATGGAGAAAGTATCTAATGGTCTCGTACCTGTCGTGTTATCTTTACGTTTCTCTCACCATACAGGTAACATGATGATGGTGAAGTGTCTTGCTCGTGTTCCTTGTGCTCTCATGATCCTTTGGTGAGTGATTATCTCGTCTTTTGAGCCGCTTTTCTTTCCTCGCACAGGTAACAGCGTAACATTTAAGCTTTCTATTAGGTGCATATGACCTTGTTGCTCCGTAAACTACGAGTACATGATACAATTAATTTCCATCAGGTATCGTAGTAACAGACCGTCTTGTTACTGGAAACACGAGCACGCAGGTACGGGACTACAAGAGGTCGGAATCATTAGGTGCGTAGGACAAGAGGCTCACGGCATCATGTTGTGCTCTATGCTGTATAATATTGATGTATTCCGTTAGCGTGAAATGGTGCGAAGAGCACTAACATACTATATATATAATCAGAAGCGTACCCTTCTGCGAAGTATGGCACGTTGTATGCCACTCAATTTCATTTAACAGAAGTAAAGTGAATTCAGGGCCAGCCATTTGATGCGAAGTGGCAGACAGTGCGCGCTGCCAAGTACTAAGGACACCCTCCTTCCCTGACAAAGGCGGCTGCCAGGATGGGCTCCACTCCTCCCGGTACGTAGAGCGAGGGGGATATTTTGCTTTTTCCCTTGTTTGAAAGCAGTTCATTCTTTTTCACTGTCGTTCTCACCTATAATTTTTTTCACTGATGTTGTGACCTAATATGACTTGAATAAAAAGACGCAGATCAATTTAAACATAACCGTTCAATTACAGTTTTGAAGGCACATTACATACAATCTTAGGACAGTACCATGGCACTATCTGAGATTATATTAAAAGATGCAGTTTTATTACGATTTAAAAAGACCCATAGATTACAGACTCAAGACAACATTAACTAAAATCATCCGAAACCTTACTATTCAGTTGAAACGGAACCTCGCACGCGAAAAAAAAAAAAAAAATTCAATTACTAAACAGTCCATATTGAGGGAAATAAGATGACGGGAAGGCCAATTTTCCATGCAACAATGAGCACGAGGGTGGCAGGGGAAAGTGGGAAGGAGGGGGAGGGGATCACAGGCCAGAAATCGATCCTACCTCCTACGTGTCTTAAAATATTCACGTTGGCGCTGGTGGGCCTCCTGACACACTTTCCTTCCTTTACCGACGAAGAAATACACAGACAGGCACTCGCGGGAAAGTGAAACATATACAACTACCGATAGCAAGGCTTGTACTGCAGGGAATGGACAGATTTGAATGCGAGTAGTACTTGTGACGCTATTTAATTGTATTTTTGTAGGAAAGGCACCTTTAATGGACCTCTTTTACAGCTTTTTGTGTTGCGCTTGGCCAAAACCTCTTCAATAAAAAAAGATTCTCGTAGAGGAAGAGCAGGCTATTTATCACAGTTACTGGGCGTGGTGCAAGAACGTCTTTTTTTTCGCGGCTCGTGCGTGATGCGTCTTTGGCAACCTCGCACCGCAGGTCAGCCAAGCCAAACACCGCGACGACAGTGGTAACAGCGGGCTGGCGAGCCTTATTAGTATCCGCGTGCTGAGTGATGTTTGTAGAAGATACTGGTAAAGTGAAGCCAATTGCCATAATTTTATTATTGTCATGTAACAATAAAGGTGCTGATTACAGTTATACAAAATTTTATGATGATTATCACAATTAACATTATGAGGATGATAATAGTAGTAGTAGTAATAGTAGTAGTAGTAGTAGTAGTAGTAGTAGTAGTAATAATAATAATAATAATAATAATAATAATAATAATAATAAACTTAATTGTTACGTCTCATTCTATATAATATTTTTTCCTCGTCATTTATCACATCCTCCCTTTATACCCTACTCCCCTTTTTTCCCCGCACTTCTTGATCTCCTTGCCTGGGCTTTATGAAGCATCACATCCCACACCACGCCATTTCTTCCCTTTCATGCTTGTTTATTCCCGCTCGTCTTCCACCCTCCAGGCAAGTAAGTCAATCAACCATCCAGACCTCTTTCCTCATCGCCTTCCTTATGGAAACCTCTTTCGGGAGTTATTGGAAGCAACCTTAACTTACTAATTTCAACGCTGATTATTTTAGTAAAATATTATGCCTTTTTTAAAAATAGTGATCTACACAACGAAGGAATTAGCTATAATATTAAAGAAATGCATTAATCTAAATCTAACTTTATCTAAGCTAGTCTAAAACTCGGATAAAAACGTTGCTATTTCAATATTATTCCCTTTTTCCTCACCGTCTCCCTTCTGAAAACCTCTGTGCTTATGTCCCTTAGTAGTTAAGCAGCACAGTCAGCTTGATCACTACGGTATCATTGATTATGTATTTCCTGGAAAGCAGTGTCTCCTTGGCGAAGCCGAGACCCACGCACTCGTAGTTGTCTCCTGAGTCTGGTCGGCGCCAGTGCCACTCTGAACAAAGCTGCCTCGGGTCCCACAGGCGGCTCACCAAGTCCTCGGGGGGGCTGGTGTGATCCATAATCCTCACCTGATGCTTCAGTCTGAACGGCCACTCCAGGTTGTTGTCATACTCACCTGCGGGGAACGGAAACTGATGCTTGCTGGTATAAAGTGAATATCAGTGACAGATAATGAGATGGCAATGAAGATCAAAATTAGTGGTGAAGTGATAAGAAGTGAGGTCAAATGCAGGTAAGGAGAAGAGCAGAGATTAAGTCATAGTCATCTCGCGGAGGTAGAGATTGATGCTTGCTGGTAGAAAGTAAGGTTTATAGACATAATGAAATGGCAATAGAGATCAAGAAATGTGGTGGCGCGATAAGGAGAGGTCAAAAGAGAGGAGAACACCAATCAAAAGTCATAGGTATCTGCGGGAGGCGGACTGATGTTTGGTGATGGAAAGTGAAGCTCGTAAATAAATAACGAAGTAGCAGTGGAGAGCTTCATGATGAAAGGTGAAGTCAAGATACATATAAGAAAAACAGAGATAAAGGTCATGGGTGAGCGAGAAGTGAGGATAGGACAATTCACAAGAAGAGCAAAGAGAAAGTGAAGGAGAGGAAAGCGAGGAGAGCAAAGTTTAGAAGTCGTGGGCTGGCGAGTTATGAAGTCAAAATACGGTTAAAGAGACAAGAAAACAAGTCTTGGCAGAGCGAGGAAAAAGTCAAGGTGCAATAAGAAAAGAGCAAGAATCATGGCGGAGTGATAGTACTTTAGCCTTCCATGACAGAGATAAATGGATAGAGGGTGGACAAACTGTTCGTCACTGGATTAATAGTGGTGGAAGATTTCAAGATACTTCTCATAATTTTGGATAATCCTGTAGTATTCATGAATTGACACCTTCAATGGGCCTTTTTCAGTATTTTTTTCTGTTTTTTTATTCCTTGTCTTTTGCCATCCCCTTTTACATGAAAAAAGAAACGTCAGCCTGTTGCGTTCATTGTAAAAGGAAACCTAATTTCAGTTTTTGGGCTCATGTGCAATACGCCTTTTGCTTTTGTGTGTGAGAGTTAGCGGTGGTCGGTTCCATTCTGTTTAGGAGCGAATAAGTGAGTTTTATTGTAGTTCAGTCATGATCAATAGTCATTTAGCTTACTGCACTCATTCCTAGTAAGTGCAGCATTTCCTTTCAATCCTAAGTGCTTTGATCATCTTAGATTTAATCAATTACCAGGTTCCGTCATAAAACTGTGAGCACATCAGAGGAATCAAGACCGGGGAGGGGGAGGAGGACACGCCAAACGCAGTGGAAAAGAGTGAATGTTTCTCGACTTCAGCCCTTCACCTACGATACATGTTGAAGGCACATGTCACACTCACTCTCCCTCCTCCATCATGCTTCATACGAACCCTCCTTCCTCCCTCGTTCTTCATTTGAAACCCTTTTCCTCCTTCGTTCTTCATCTGATCCCCTCCTTCCTCCATCGTGCTTCATCTGATATCCTCCTCCTTCCCTCGTCTCTTATCTCACCCCCTCTTTCCTTCCTCCTGCTTCGTGTAACCCCTCCTTCCTCTCTCCTGCTTCATGTGACCTCTTTCCTCCCTCATCTGTCCCCGTCACTCTCTCGTGCTTCACTTGACCCGAGGCTTTATTCAGGCAACAATCGGAAGGCGCTTGATGGAAGAACGAAAGCATTTGCAGCACGTACAGGCCTTGAACGCAAGCCTTTGGGGTCCTTTCAATGCTTTCACACTCACCACAATGCCACTGCCTCCTAAGTTCCATCCGTTTCTCGGCTTAAGGCTAAGCTTTTGTCAATACATTTACGACCAGGCTGCCAGAGGGATTTAATGTATTAGTTTATGAGTGAGGACGTTCGGATGTGCGTAGGTACAGGGACGGTGACGATAAGAAATTGAAGGAGTGTTGTGATTTATGTGAGTGGGCATGGGTTGGGAGTTCTGGGATAGGAAGGAGGAGGGGCAGGAGGATTTAGACCAGAAGGTAAATAAAAAAAAAGGTGAAGAGACAGAATGGGTCCAAAGACAAGAGTGGAACGCTGCACTTTATTCTATCACGGCTTTCAAAGTATTCAACTCTTTATATTTTCGTCTTTTTCTCACTTGCTACTTATTTATTTATTTATCTATTTTTCTGAGTACTTTCCCTCTCCGGCAATATTTCCCTGTTCATTTATCTTATCATTTTCACTTTGTTTCTCATCGACTCAGTGTTTTTCGTTATTTATTTAGTCTTTTATCTTTTGTACCTGGTTCTTTCCCCTTTGTTGTATGTATTTTCTTTACTTATTTATTTTATTTTATTTTTTTCACCTGTTTGGTTATGCATGTCACTTTGGTGTTCGTTTCCCGCCAGGGGGTCACGTTGTCGCGTCTGTCTGGATTTTATGCCCCTGAAAGATCTTGTTTGTTATTTTCTGTGCCACGTTTTTACTTTGCATTTAATTCCGCGTTTTCGACTCGTGTTTGAATATTTCCTCCAAACCTGATTTCTGTTTTCCCCGGTAGTTATTTTTCATTTAACTCTCTTACTGAGTTTATAAGGTTTTGTTTTGCATTTCATTACATTTTTATCTGAATTTATTTTGACTTTGATCCATATTTTTTGTTCTTAAAATTCTTAAATATTTTTCTTTCTTAAAAGATTCTTAAAATATCTTATTTAGGTGTCTTATGTGATACTGATTCTCTCACAGGCGTCACTGGTTGCACGGGGTAACTGGCTGTATCCTCAAACATTCAATGCTGTAAACACGATCTTATCTCTTATCTCATGGTGTAAAAGCTATCGAAGTCTTCAAGGAGGATACTTTCATGATTCTAATTATCAAAGAATTGAATCTCAGGTGTCACTGAATGCACAAAATAATTTCAACATTTTCAAACATTTCAGCGTCTTACCTCGCCTGCTGTAAAAGACGATGTAGTGAAAGATATTGAGGTCTTTAACGATTCTTTCATGATTCTAGTGATAGTTTAACTTGGGGAAAAAATCCTCGAAAAATCTGGCGAATCATCTCTGTGGCCTTTGAAATTAGCCCTTAATGGAAGACCAAAATATTTCAGAATGCAAACCAAATATCCGAATTCTTTATTAGCGAGAACAGTAAAAGCAGAACGTGAAAAATGCAGCTGAAAGTCAACGCTTGGTGTAATAATAATAAACCACAATATTCGCCCCTGTGTCACGTTAATTACTTTTATTTAGACAAGTGGAGGCACGGGAAGCGCTAAACGTGGTAGGGATCTGGGATAAATTTTCTCCGCCTTCCTGTTTGTGTAGATTCTTTTATTTACTTATTTATTTTCATTTCTAATACAAAAGTTGATCTTATTTGCTGAGGTAATCTGAATTTATTGTTATGAACGTGTCTATGTAGAAGGCAGATTGGAAAGTTAAGAGAGAGAGAGAGAGAGAGAGAGAGAGAGAGAGAGAGAGAGAGAGAGAGAGAGAGAGAGAGAGAGAGAGAGAGAGAGAGAGAGAGAGAGAGAATGAGGAAAAAGACTGAGATGAGATGGTATACGAGGGAAGAGAGAGAGAGAGAGAGAGAGACGAAAAAGCATCTTTCAAGTAAAAATTTTATTCCCATTGAGTGATTTAAGAAAGGACTAGGAGGGCTTTCTTTGTGCGCGTGTGTACAGCTATTTTCTGTAATCCGAACTCTCCCACTCTTTCTTCCTCTGGTTCTTTGTTTACTTCATTTTTTTTTCTTACTTCAGTTGGTTTCTTTCTCACATGGGTCCGTCTCTCTCTCTCTCTCTCTCTCTCTCTCTCTCTCTCTCTCTCTGACTTTCCAATAAAGAATGTTAGATTAATTGGACATCACTCACGTAGCTGCATGCATATAATTTTATTCAGATGACTTAATGTTTTACTTGTGACAATCCATAAAGAGAATAATCATACGATATAGCTGAGGAGATCGTAAAGATGTTGAAATGGACTTTTATTCACCTGCTATTGCCCTCACGGAGTCAGCTTAAAAAAACTTATATAATCCAGTGTGTGGGTAACCATCGCCTCTCATTCTCATAGGAACAACATAAGACTAAATTGGCTGACTCTAGATTCTCCTCTTGTTTCTCTTTTGGGAGTGGCACTAAACAGTTTTTTTTTTATTTATTTATTTGCCACCTTTTGTGTTCCAATCTTCGTGACATATATAATGGAAAGTAGTAAAGGAGGCTGCAAGAAGTCAGGGAGGGTACACGTGGAAGCCACAGTGTGAAATATCCATCTGTACCGACTTAGCATCCTTATCCAGAAATTTATCTAATCTTTTTTAAAGCTCACTTTTGGCTCGACAACAACAATTTGATTGCTGCGTCTATTCCACTCACCTACCATTATTTGAAGACAGGTTTTTCCTTTTCTTATTTTTTATTTCTTATTTCTTATCTCTGTATTTCTGTATTTCTGTATTTATTTATTTATTTATTATTTTATGAGCTCGCTTATCAGTGAAATATTTTGAAACTGAGCGGCGTGAACCTCAGCCAATAGTCCAGTAGCCTCCATTTATGCTTATTATGTTTCGTGTCTTCCATGAATCTAAAGACTTATAATCTATTAAGAATTAAGGATTTGTAAGGTTGTCAGCAGAGAAGAGCACTTTTTAAGGTGAGAAAACAATGTGTACCCATGCTTGTCAAAATCCTAGATATTAAAGCAGCAGTGTTATCTTAAAGTAGAATCACAGAATTATACTATCGATTGTTATTATCTGATGTGTTTTTATGCGTTGATGCCATTAAATTTTTCTTTTAATGGTTTGAATTTTGATCTCTGTGTTGATTGTTTGTGAGCAGCCCGCCGCCAATTACCTCGCTCGGCTGGCTCAGTATCTGGTGACGTCAGCCAGCGTCACTGCACTGCGTACTCCATCACGTTCTGATGCAAATATTTCCATTCATAAAGAAGCGTTCCAACCGCCCCCTCCTCCCACCTACACACCCACACACACACATACACATCCACACACACACACACACACACACACACACACACACACACACACACACACACACACACCTAAAGAGACAATAAACAATTTTGTCAACCAATGACGCATGTTACTTGTGTGTGTGTGTGTGTGTGTGTGTGTGTGTGTGTGTGTGTGTGTGTGTGTGTGTGTGTGTGTGTCCTTTTGTCTCATTCCCAGCTAATTTTAGCATCGCCTGGGCATTAGGAAGGCAACAAAGGAGGAAACTATTCTGGCTTCTAATTACTTGAAGTAATTAGAAGATATGCGCTGCTTCAGCTGAGTTACCCCAAATGATTTTACTAAGGAAAAATGGAAACACAAGCGCTAAATTATATGAATTACTCCACCACATCTGTTGCTCCCTGTGATGCCTTTGAAATTACACTCTAAAGCTGTACCAGGATACCTTATTAACTTCAACAAGCCACGCCAGTCAAAGAGTTAAACGTAAAGCTAATTGTTCAAGGAAGATATATTGTCTTGAGGTTTGTGTATCTTCGTTTATAAGGCACGAACAATATTATACAAGAACATAAGAAGGGCGTGATCTTTTTTTGAGATTTGTGTGTCTTCCTTTATTAGACTTTAACATTATGAGATCACAAAGGGAGTTATAGGAATCCACATCTGTGTCCCTATGAACATTAATGTTTAGTGTCTGCGAGTCGCTCATAATTATGTTCCTTGTTGAAGTTAAGCGCTCGAGTACAGGAACATTAATTTTGTATTTAAGAGTGACAATATTTTATTTATTTATTTATTTTTTTCGTGACTATAAAAACTGAATGTGCACCATTTCATGAAACATATCCAATATTTCGGCCATATTTTATAACCTTATCTTTTCCATGCGTTTATAAGAATGACGTTAAAGCGTTGAATTATACATGAAATTTTGCAGTTTGCAGTGGTATTTTTTTCTTGACTCAAAAACCGAACTTACCGTATTTCATCAAACTTTTCCAGTATTTCAACGACATTTTATAACGTAATCTTTTCCGTCTATTGATAAGAAGTAGGTTCACCATTTTATAAAAGCCGGTATATAGCGAAGCATATTACCTGTTGGCTCAGTGATTTTTCCTCAGCTATTTTTTCATCTTCCTGATATGACTACGGTGATAATTCTCATAAGAGGCAGCCAATCGATAGTCATTCCCTGTAATAACGACGGGAGATACTAAAGCGCAGTTCCCTCCAAGCAATACATGTTCCATCTACGTGCCGCGTCGCATCAGTGTCGCAGAAAACATTGATTATGCCGCCAAGGATAGGAACCTCCAGCCATGCGTCATATTCTCAATGTAAGAACGGGATTGTGTGCTCAAGGTTATCAGCAAGCAGAGGGAAATGCAATACACTTTCTTCCTCTTCTTTATCGGTAAGCTTTTTTCCTTATCTTTATAATGGAGTTGTCAGTTCGTGTCAACTATGTTCTCTCTCTCTCTCTCTCTCTCTCTCTCTCTCTCTCTCTCTCTCTCTCTCTCTCTCTCTCTCTCTCTCTCTCTCTCTCTCTTCTGCTCCGCTTTGCATCGATCAAGCAGCAATTCCTCCACCAGTTCTCCCTAATACAAACTTTTTATTAGGCTATATTCCCACTTTAATGTTCGCCTTTCGCTGCGATATGCAACAAATCACAACACTGAAAACACTGTACGCGATCTTTGCAGGAACTTACAGGGAAAAAGAGGGACTAAAAGGATAGTTTCCAATGTTTGACCAGAATAATGTTTAGAAATTCTATTTCTCTCTCTCTCTCTCTCTCTCTCTCTCTCTCTCATACACACATCATTCCTTTCTTTACTCCACATTTTCTCTCTTTTCTCTTCCCTCGTATACCATCTCAGTCTTTTTCCTCACACACTCTCTCTCTCTCTCTCTCTCTCTCTCTCTCTCTCTCTCTCTCTCTCTCTCTCTCTCTCTCTCTCTCTCTCTCTCTCTCTCTCTCTCTCTCTCTCTCTCTCTCTCTCTCTCTCCATTTTCTCCACATTCTCTCCTTTCTTCACCCTCCTTTCATTTTCTCGCCTCACCCCCCTTTCCCCCACTGTCTCCCATCTCCCCAAAACTCATACCTTGCGTCAGACCCACGTGCACGTAGAAGGTTTCGTCTTGTTGATTAGGGAAGATTCTCAGGTACATTCGGTAGCCGCCCTGGAAGATGTAGAAGCTGCTGGAGCGGAGGGAGCGACTTCTGCCCCAGTTTTCCATCTTGTACGTGATGTCCCTGATCCTCCAGTAGTAAGTGAACACTCGCTCCCCGTTCACCTGGTGCATGGTGGAGTTGAAACGATAGATCTCCGGGTCGCGTGGACTCTCAGCCTGTTTAGGAGAGAGACAGAGAGGGATGGAAGCGCCTGAGTGTGATGGAGTGAGGAAAGGTTCGGAAGGGAAACTATGTATTCTAAGGAAGTGACAGAAAGAGAGAGGTACAGAAGGTTAAGTGAAAATGTATGGTCTGCAAGAGAGGGAGGTGATGGAGAGTGAATGTTTTGAATGACAGAAGGAGGATGTACAGAAGGGTGGGTGTTTGAGTGATGGAGGAAGGAAAGGGAGAATGAATGTTGCGTGGGAGTGCGAGGGAAGTAGGGAAGGAAGAAGAGAGTGAGGAGAGTAATGGTGGGAGAGTGGGCGGGAAGGGAGAAAGGATGATTGAAAGTTTGGTGGGATGGAGGGAAGGATAAATGAATTTGTAAGGACCGAGGGTGGAGGATGAATGTGAGGGAGGGGAAGGGAGGAGGGGTGAACGAAAAAAAAAAAAAAGATGAGGGAAAAGAGAGAGCGAAAAAAGGGAAAGACAGGCAGGAGGAAATGTTGATTAAATATGAATCCCTCTTTTATCTCTTTCCTCTTTCTATTGGTTTTATTTTTTCCTGAAACGCGAAGTTGTGAAATCTGTTGCGAGTGCGTTCTTGTGTCTGACGCTCATTTTTGCAGCCAAGTTATAGTAATGACTCGATTCTGTCTTAGAGAGAGAGAGAGAGAGAGAGAGAGAGAGAGAGAGAGAGAGAGAGAGAGAGAGAGAGAGAGAATTGTGTGTGTGTGTGTGTGTGTGTGTGTGTGTGTGTGTGTGTGTGTGTGTGTGTGTGTGTGTGTGCGTGTGTGTGTGTGTGTGTGTGTGTGTGTGTATTTTTGATATTTCATTTCAATCTCTCTACCTAACACCGAAAAAATAAATCCTGGCTCGATATTAACTTGTATTTTCGTTTTACTAGAGAATACAAGGACATAGAACTTTCAGACACACGATAAATTGTAGGAAGCACTTGACAATCCCTGTATAAAACATACACACCTATTATTCTTAACAGGAGTACTAAAAAACCGAGGTAAACTTCATCAGACCCTGTATACTTTTCTGCGTTATTTGGTACAATCTTTAAAGTCATTATTACTGTGTGTTATCGATAAAACTCTTAAATTATCACTGCAATTAATGAATGAAGTAGTTGGACAAGAACTGCGGGGGAACAAGCCTTGGTAATGGAAGTTAACGGAGTGTTGATAGGAGGAGAGAAAAAATGAGGTCGTAATGAGAGTAAAAAAAGTTTACCAACGAAATGGAGGCTTTGCCGGGGAATTAGAGGCCTGTCATTATTGAAATATTGATCTTGGCTTCCAGTGAGAGTTTCTAATCGTCTAAGTCATAATGGGAGCAATTTTAGCATCGCAGTATTAATTTAGCTCAGACTATGAGGAAGAAGACGTCAGATATCGACTCTCAACAATGCTTCTATTTCGAAAAAGAAATTAACAAAAGTTCAGTAATATTAGAACCAAATGTGTTTCCTCGACTCGGTTTGTCCCTCAGAGAGCCGCTGGTGGGAGCTAAGTAATTACGAGAGGAAGTGAACCTTTTTACCGCCATCTCCACAACCTCGCCATTTCAACTCTCCAGGGTCTGTAGGCGATAACACTGGAACTAGTTGATTAAAAGTCTGAATTTTTACATTAGTATCTTGAAATTAACCGCCTAATCAGGAAATTGGTGTAGGTCTGGCCGGCAGCGGTGATAACAAGGATGACAGTTCTGCCTAATTAGTAGGTGTGGTACGGTGATACGTAAAGGTTTAAGTAAGGAAAGGGAAACCGTAAAAATTCCTTGTAAAATTGTGTTGTAAAATATTCCCTAGCAAATAGCGGTAAAGTTCCTTAAGCCGCAGAATATAGAAAATCCCTGACACTTCCTAAAACTCCCTAAAAAAAAAAAAAAAAAAAATGCTAAAATTCGTTACGTAAGAATTCAACAACAAAAAAAAGAATCCGTGAGAAATATTATTCGAAAAAGAAAATCCCTTAAAAGTAGTGTTGCAAAAAAAGAAGAAAAAAAAAAGGCTGTAAAGGTTACATTAAAACTCTTTCCAAAAACAACACCGTAAAAAAAAAACACTTTAAAGTATCACTGTTGATATTTTTCTCGTGGACAGTCTTATGGGAACGCTCAGCTAGATACAACGTAACTTCTCGCAGATTTCACGCAACAAGTACTTTCCGATAAAACTTGACGTAGCACTCAGACCCACACATCAATACACCACTCCACGAGCTCCTGTTTGTCGTACCTTGAGCACTTTCACCGATAAACTATTATTTTTTTTCATATTATCTCTTAGAACTTTTCAGACTCTTTGTTTTGCACCTCACTTTCTAATAAGAACAAAAGTGATCTGCTGTTTCCCTTCCTGTGTCAATTATTGTAGAAAGGAAAATAATAACTTCCTACTCTGTCCTTTCTTTTTGCTTTCGTGTATGCATTCCAGGAGGGACTAAATTAACCTCAGTTGTCCTTTCTTTCAGTGGCCATGCAAGTCTTCTGGAAAGAGCACGATTATCTTCCTACTCTCCTCTCTATTTTTGTGTCCATGCAAGTAATCTGTTAAGGCCAAAATTAACCTCATATTCTGTATCTCTTGCTTTTTTATCAGTCCATGAACTCTAGACAAGACTAAACGCATATTAATTTTGTCCATTCTTCCTGTGAGTATTTTAGAAAGGAGAAAATTCACGTCCCACACTCTCGTTTTCTTTTTTCTTTCTTTTCTTTTTGGTGTCCATCGAATTGCTTCATTTCACTTTATTAACTTATTTATATTTGCACCGTCAATGTCAAGAAAAGGCAAACAGAACAGTGAAAGGATTACGTAATACTAGCAGATATTGTCCACCTCTCCCCACACCAAGCCTCCCCTCGGCACACCTTTACGTAACGTGTCTAGAAAATTTCATCCAACAAAAGTTTCAACCGGGAATGGAACTCTGCCATATAGCGATCCTCTTTAGGCATTTTTGGCGAAACTGTTTTTTTGTTTTATTAATTTCTCCCCCTTTTGCTCTCTCTCTCTCTCTCTCTCTCTCTCTCTCTCTCTCTCTCTCTCTCTCTCTCTCTCTCTCTCTCTCTCTCTCTCTCTCTCTCTCTATCTATCTATCTATCTATCTCTGTTTATTTATTTCATTTTTTTATTTTTATTTTCTTCTCTACACGGGCTACCATCGTTCATCTATATGTACAGCGCGTGGTGGAGATAAATTTGAGCAGTATTCTGAAAAGTGCTTCCATTTCTGGTATTTGCAAGGGGAGTACTGACTGGTTATTTATCCATATCTATCTTTATATTTAGTTTGGAGAAAAATTTCTTTTTATTTTTTGTCTCTTGTTGGTTTCAGTTACACATATCAATATTTGTCTAGCTATCTGTCTATATGTTTATTTATCTATCTATTTATTTATCTGTTCGTTTGTCTGCCTATCTAGCTACTTTTTATCTACTTATCTATCTATCCATCTATGTGTTTTATTTATCTATTTATATTTATCGATCTCAGTATCTTAATCTGTTTATTTATTAGTATCTGTCTGTCTGTCTGTCTATCTGTCTGTTTATTTCTAATTTTTTTTCCATCTCCATATCCCTTCAATCGATTCATATTTCTTAACTTTTCCAATTTTTATTACCTCTCTTTGCCAAATATGCACTCCAGTTGAGATGAGAGAGAGAGGGAGAGGGAGAGGGAGAGGGAAAGCAGACAGGAAGACACACACAGCAGGGAAGAATGAGACATATTAGAAAAGTAAGGAACGTAAATTTTCAAGTCTTCGCCTCGCTTTTATTGCTTGGCTCGTGAGTTTCGTCCCAGCGAGAACTTGAAGATCGCACACGCCTCCCTCCACTTGAATTTCAATACCTTTATGGGAACGGGAGCACTGGAACATGACTTTTATTATTATTATTATTATTATTATTATTATTATATTATTATTATTATTATTTCATGCCTAAGCTCTCGTTGTGCACGTAGAAGAGTGTTCCATGAAACTATCCTTTTCCACTAAGGGTCGACGATGATGTGCGTATGAGTGTATGATCCTTTGTTTGAGCTAGCCCGTGTTGGATTGCAGGCCTTGGTATATAGATAGATAAATAGATAAATGATTTATAATCTTCAAGTGTCGTTTTATTGATCTTTTGTCAGGTTAATTTCCCAGCCAGTCTTGTTCCTAACTCTAACTGTAAGTGAAGCAGAGTAACCTTTACTATTGCTACTACACTACAACGAAAAAAAAAAAAAAAAAAAAAAACGCAACACAAGAACAGAATGACATAATGGAAGCGTAGCAATTATTCAGTCACCAGAAGACCCACTCAATTACGCTTATAAAATTCCTACACCACCGACACGTGCATTACAAACATGACTTACACATACCCCCTTCGCACATACATTTATACATATTATTGTACGCTCACTCCTACTAGCTGTCACTCAGTCCCCAGAACACTACGACATTTAGAGATCACCAGGATTTGACTCGCTGCAGGCCAGTGGGAAGGGTACTTGTAATAAATGATGAGTGTGTAATGTCAATTGCCTCGTATCGTTAGTTACTGTAGTAGAGTTCAATTAATGTGAAAGCAGGGATTGTGTTTTCAATCTCGGATATAGGGCATAGAGATTAGACGAGTATATGAACGATGATAAAGAGTGTATTGGTACAGCAACCAACTCACTAGTTCACACACACACACACACACACACACACACACACACACACACACACACACACACACACACACACACACACACACACACACACACACACACACGCACACACACACACACACACACACACACACACACACACACACACACACACACACACACACACACACATTTACAGCTTAACACAGCTTAAAAAAAATATCATGATTAAAAGCTTTATTCGAGTCATTAAACACACACACACACAAACACAAAAGGACGCATTTTAAAAGAAAATAACTTAAAGCATTACAAAAAAAAATATTATTAAAACAAGACAGAGCGAGTTAACAGTTAGGTAAGAAAACACACACACACACACACACACACACACACACACGTGTCACCCTAACTCTCATTATTAAAGATGGACATATAACACTAAGATCGGGCAAGGCGTTGTATTGCAGCCTTGAATGTGTTTGTGTTCCCTCATCATGTTTATCAGATGGAGGAAAGCAGGAAGACAAAAGAGAATGAAGGAGAAAGGAGATGGAGATAAAAATAAAAGATGAAACGAGTAAAAATGGAAACTATAAAACATAATCGTGATAGGAAGATGGGATAAATGAAAGAGAAATAAGACGAAACTAGGAAAGAAAAGAAGAATGAAGGAGAAAATGAGTGGGTGGTAAAAATAAAACGAGACAGGAAACCGTATAGAATAATAAACATAATCGTTATGAAAAAAAGATGGAAAAATAAGCGTGAAGAGGAAAAAAAAAATGAGGAAGGGAAAGAACGATGAAGAAAGTGGAAGGAGCGGTAAATAAAATAGCAGAGAAGACAGTGCAATACAAAATTAATAAGCACTCTTGATGGAAAGAGATGAGTGAAAATAAAAGTGGAACAAGGAAGAACGAAAACAGAAGAAAGAGTGGCGAAGGAAAAAGAGAGGAAGGGTAACGTAATGGAGAAAAGAAAGACATAACACAAAATCTCGATATACTATTGGGAATAGAGCAAAAAAGATAAGGTGAGAGCAAATGAGAAACAACAGTGAAGGAACAAAAGGAGGGAGAAATAATTTAAAGAAAGAAGAAAATACATTACAAGATAATAAACGGAATCGTAATGAGGAGACAGAGCAAGAAAAAAATGATAAAAAGTGTGTGATGGAAAGTTAAATTGGAATGAATAAGAGTGTAATAAGAAAAATGAGAAGAGGGAAAAATGGCGAAGGAGAATGAGGAAAAGGGATGATGTAAAGAAAAAAAAAATGCTATATAAATAAAACACTAATAAAGAATTATGAATATGAAAAAAAATGTAAAAAAAAAGATGAAGATAAACGAGAAACGACAAAGAAGGAGAAAAAAAAGGAAGAAAAGAATTAAAAGAGGAAAAAAATACAATGCCGAGTGCTAAAGAAAGTTGTAGTGAAATACCAGAAAACAAGAGAGAAGAAAACGTAATGGTGGTTGAAAAGTTAAAATCTATTCATGGCTTTTGAGAAACTGAGACTATAAAAGACAACTGCTTGGAAATCTAATTTTGCTTTCTTGTGTGAGTGAACATCGAGTGAATTGATGGTAATAATGATCCTGATAGCCGTGTTAATGATAATGGAATGATAATTACAATAATGATGACGGTAATAATAATAATGATAACAACAACAATAATAATAATAATAATAATAATAATAATAATAATAATAAGAAGAAGAAGAAGAAGAAGAAGAAGAAGAAAAAGAAGAAGAAGAATAGTAATAATAATAACAACAACAATAATGCTAATGATAATGAAAATGGTGTATATGAATAAAGGAGGTTATGTGACCTCTTGTCACTAAGAGAGAGAGAGAGAGAGAGAGAGAGAGAGAGAGAGAGAGAGAGAGAGAGAGAAAGAGAGAGAGAGAGATAAGGACTTTTAAACGTATCCAGATCTCATAGACTTGTGAGCAGGAAATGACTGCCTCACACACACACACACACACACACACACACACACACACACACACACACACACAAACATTACCTCTCCCTCCTGCCCCTCGTAATCGTCTTCATATTCAGCCTCTGCTACATTCTCTCCCGGGGAGTAGCTGGCTCTCGAGTCTCCCGTGCCTGGCCTGCTTGAGGAGGCGCCAGACCCGCTGACGTGCAGAGAAAAAGAGAGAAACATGATACTAGAGAAGGCATAAGAAACATATGGGAAAAAAATAGAACTTGCAAGGAATTAGTAAGCCTGCAGGTAGTATTTCTAGTATACAATATTTCTTTTTATGTAAATACACCTTATATCCTTCCTTATCCACGAATTTATCCAGCTAGAACATATCACTTATAAAAAAAAATCACATATGAAAAGAAGTTCCAAGAAGACAATAGATTTACACGTAGCATTTCCTGTATAAAACATGCCTACCTATGTATACATGTCCTCCTCATCTGTTAATTCATCCAGTGGGAGAGAACATAAGAAAATAAGAAAGTAAAGGAAGTCACAATTAGCTTTAGGCCTACGCGTGGCATTTTCAGTGTAAAACATGTCTACTTACGTATATCCACCCTGACTCTTTATACGTTCAGCCTTCTTTTATTGACTCAGCTTTAACAACCTGATTACTGAATCTTTTCTATTCATCTGCCGCTCTATTTGAGAACCAATTTCTACTTATCTCCTTAAATTGAACTCTTTTTTTTTTTCAAGTCTAAACCCGTGATTTCTAGTCCTATCCTGATTACTTACCGTGGAGTGGAAATTTTGCTTATATCAAAGTGGAGAGAGAGAGAGAGAGGAGGAGAGAGGAGAGAGAGAGAGGAGAGAGAGAGAGAGAGAGAGAGAGAGAGAGAGAGAGAGAGAGAGAGAGATTAAAACCTGTAAACTCGCTTACATAAATATTGATTTAGGTTTAAACATGAGCGATTTTAACCTAAAGAGAGAGAGAGAGAGAGAGAGAGAGAGAGAGAGAGAGAGAGAGAGAGAGAGAGAGAGAGAGATGAGAGAGAGAGAGAGAGAGAGAGAGAGAGAGAATTCATTCATTCCATTACTCTTCAACATCCTCGGCTTCCACAGCAGAAAAACCCTTAAGAAATATTTGTCCTCGCCTCCCTGCATGCAAATTGACTCCACGAACCAAACGATATGGCCAGCTTATTTTTGGCTTATACTCAGGAGCGAGGTCAGGGAAGGAGTTCTTAGGGAAGGGAGAATGGGAGAAGAGAGAGGGATTATGTCTTCAACGGGTACTTAGGAAAAACAGATGGAGGAATAGAACGTTGTGATGAGACCTGAGAGACTCGGGAGATTGCATCGTTAACCTGCAAATGTTTGTTTTCTTGACGCCAGGGCCAGTTCCACTTTTCCATACAGCTAGCATAATTGCCTCTCTCCCTCTCTCTCTCTCTCTCTCTCTCTCTCGCAAATTTTTCGCTCTTTTTATTTTTTTACTTTACTTTTCATGTTTTTTCTTGTCTTTTCTTTTGTTATTTTTTTTATTTATTTTGCTTTCTCTTTTATAGTGAAGTTTGTCTCTGTGTCTGTGTGTCTTTCTGTCTGATACACACACGCTCTCTCTCTCTCTCTCTCTCTCTCTCTCTCTCTCTCTCTCTCTCTCTCTCTCTCTCTCTCTCTCTCTCTCTCTCTCTCTCTCTCTCTCTCTCTCTCTCAGTTCTCACCCCAGAGCTCTCAGTTCTTTGCGCAGTTTGCCGTGGTTCTTCCGGATCATCTGGTCTTGGCCCCTCAGCTGGTTCTCAATATTCAGCACCATTGTCTTGATCACGTTGAACTGGTCCGCCACCTGCCTCTCCAGGGTCACGAACCGGTTGTTCAGCTCGCCTGTGGAATCGAAGAGTTGGTATCAATCAGAAACTCTTACGTAATACATGTGATAGCGTCCTGACTCTGCCATAAAACGTCTTTACCTTTTATTCTCTTCTCTTCTGGGTTTAATTAAGTGGAATGTTCGAATGGAAGGAAGGAGTAAAAAGTGGTTGGTCAGTGAGTAGTAGGAGATTGGTTCACGAGTAGTAATAGGGTATTGAGTCGTAATAGTAATTGGAGGAAGAGGTTAGTGAATGAGTAGCTAGATTGTGACGCTACAGGTGAAGGAGGCTGATAAGTAGGTAGAAGGAGTAAAAGAAGAATAGTGAACGAAGAGGAGGCGGAGGAGGAGGAAGAAAAAGAGGAGGAGGATAAGTAGGAGGAGGAGGAAGAAAAGTAGAAATAAACAAGCGAATGGACAAGAATAGAAATAGAAGGAGGTGGGTGATAAGCGCTTCTTAACGACTCCCAAAACCTCATTGATGCTCACATTGAAATAGACGGTGAACCAACTGAAGCACATCTGTTTGTGCCATCTCTTTTCAACATAACATAAAAAGGTTTTGGATAAGAGGGAGAAAATACGCTGAAAGACTACTTGTGTCACTGAGTTGGTACTGTGAGCTCTGTGTCCTAACCTGATGCCTAATGCCTATAAGATTTTATATCGAAAGGCTGTTCAGTGCTCCTCTCAGAACTCTACCAGTGGAGTATTCAATGGAGACTCGTATTGTAGGGATGGTTGAACTAGAGTGGTTTTCTGTGTACTTACATTAGGCTGCGCTTGGGATCTTTCAGCTCTGATAACAGACGAGAAGGAATATGAGTGTTTAGCGGAATTATATGTAGCCAAAGGGAGGGAAAAAAAAATGTTAAGTAGAGGAGCCTATCTGACGAAATAAAACTGAGTTACGTTGCTGAATGTTTTCGTTATTTCGTTAAAAGCATTACGCTAAGCCCCAGAGAGAGAGAGAGAGAGAGAGAGAGAGAGAGAGAGAGAGAGAGAGAGAGAGAGAGAGAGAGAGAGAGAGAGAGAGAGAGAGCAGACACCCAAGTAAAGATGGACAGACAGACAGCCTGACAGACAGACGGGCAGGCAGACAGACAGAGAAAAACAGAGGGGAAATAAAAGAAAAACACTGAAAAGTTTTGTATAAAATTTGCCATGAAAAGTTGTACGTTGGTAGAAGGGAGGCAGCAGCAGCGTTATCTCGAGTTTTCCCTATTATTGCTGGTAATATTACTTGCTTTTGCTGTCTAGAGCCTCGCTGAGGGCCAAGGAAACCACGCGGAGGATTTAATGCCCTGGATATTAATCTTACGGTTCAGAAGGAGTTTCCAGCAAGTAGAGCACTTGTGTGGCTCACTGAGAAGGTATTAAATTCTCCAGCAGGAACTTTATGTCAGATGAGGGGTATTAGCGGAGGAAGCTTGATGATTCTCGATAATCTGGACCTATATCCGTGGCCGTGGAATGCAGGAAGTAAGGAAAGAATCAAGTGCGTTTGTTTGCGGAGGTTTTCTCCAGAGTTTAGTTTGCTCTTCCTGTTTTGGCGTTTTGGCAAAGGGTCTTACTTGCCTTTAGTCGCTTTTTACTTTTTCAGGTAGCTACACACACACACACACACACACACACACACACACACACACACACTCACACAGAGAGAGAGAGAGAGAGAGAGAGAGAGAGAGAGAGAGAGAGAGAGAGAGAGAGAGAGAGAGAGAGAGAGAGAGAGAGAGAGAGAGAGAGAGAGAGAGAGAGAGAGAGAGAGAGAGAACTAGCCTTGGCAAATATTGATACTGACACAGGCCACCACACGAGCACAACAAGCCTTCTTTACCCTCTATGTAACAGGCAAATAATACGTAAACACAACACACACACACACACACACACACACACACACACACACACACACACACATTCTTCTCAACATAATCTACGTAGGCACACTGTAATCTGTCATCTCCTTTTATTACTAACTGAGACGGGTTGATGTTACTTACGAGGGTTGCACACGCCCTGCAGGACCCTGGTGGCGGTGCTCTGGGCGGTGGAGATAAGGTCCCGGGTGGAGATCATGCACGAGGAGAGGGACTGAACATCTGACCCTGTGTTCTGTACTGCTGAAATGGGGATAAAGATAAATAAATAAATAGATAAACAGATCAGTAGCCGTAGGTTAAGAGAGAGAGAGAGAGAGAGAGAGAGAGAGAGAGAGAGAGAGAGAGAGAGAGAGAGAGAGAGAGAGAGAGAGAGAGAATACTGTGGGTCACATCAATAGGAAGGGTAGCGAGAGAGTGAGTGAGTGAGGGGAGGTTGGGAGAAGGCTTTTGTCCTGCTAGTGATGATGATGGTGATGGCTGAGGGAGACCTGAATTGTAACCATGTAGGGGGAAAGTACAATGGCGGGACTATAGGCATTCAGGGGAACCATTAAATCCATCGATAATAAACGTAGCGAGCGCCGAAGACTAAGAATCGTAAATGGACGCAAACTGAGAGCAGGAAAACGAATGTAGAGAGGGATCCGAGAATACAGAAAACGAGAAGCAAGACGAAGACAAAAATACCAGTTTAGAGGAGGGAGGAGATCTGGGAAAGAGTAAGTAAAGTAGAAGTAAGAACTATGATGTTTGTCTAAGAGAGAGAAGGGGCGTCGGTGCATGAAGAGGGAAACAAATTAAGTCAGCCTAATCATAACGGCAGAAAGGTAAAAGGGATTGGTAAGGTGGACGTAATGATGAGGGAGGAAAGGTAGCCACTGATGAGGATGAGCGAAAAGAGGATTACGAGCTCATCAGGAATCTTATAAAAGGAGTCCTCTTTACGGGAAAAAAAGAAAATGGGAAAGGAGAAGGGGAAGTTTGTAGAAAAAAAAAGTGGATATTCAGATCTAAGAATTTAAAAAGTTTCTGGAGGAGAAGTGAGAGAAGAAAGACGAGTAGGAGGAGGAGGGGGAGGAGGAGTAAGAGGAGGCTGTTGGATAGAGTCTGGATGTAATCTTAAGAGACTGTCGGTGATTAGTGTATTGTAAACCGTAAAAGAAAAGTCAAATAAGAGAGAGAAAAGGAAAACAAATAAAAATACACGAAGTAATCGGACTGGTTGAAATTAGACTTTAAGAAAAATAACAACGACCTCTCTCTCTCTCTCTCTCTCTCTCTCTCTCTCTCTCTCTCTCTCTCTCTCTCTCTCTCTCTCTCTCTCTCTCTCTCTCTCTCTCTCTCTCTCTCTCATTCCCTCTCTCCTTTTCAATCATTCATTCCACGTGAAGAGTTTTGAAAAGAATCATAAAACTGTAAAAAAGAAACAGAGTTGATTACGTACTTTAGTAGAAACTTTTAACTTTATTCTTCAGTAGTAATGAGTCACGTTAACGCATCGAAGAGTGGCCAAGTACAACAACTCAAGTACAACTGGCTCTGGT
>NC_087158.1:25317039-25329539 GCF_035594125.1 Scylla paramamosain | reverse complement strand
CTACAACCATCACCATCGCCGACCGCCACCTCCACCTATTAATAAGGGATAATTACCCAACACATTGAGGCTTCAGTTCGCGCTGGATTGAGAGGAACATCATCGAAAACTCACAAAGGAGGAGAGAGAGTAGCTGATGGTGGGGGGGAGGGGTGGAGCAAGGAGGTGGCGAGGGATTAGAGGAGAGATCGAAGAGGAAGGAAGAAAGGAAGGAAGGAAGGAAGGAAGGAAGGAAGGAAGGAAGGAAGGAAAATAAAACACAGGGCAAGAAGAGTCAAAGAAGTGATGAGGAGATTAATTATAAGTCGGAGCGCATTCCAAGAAGTAAAATCAAGTAAAGATGGCGAGCAAACATGATAATTAAGTTTGAAAAAATAGCATCAAGGGAAGGAAAACATGGGGAGGAGAAAGACTAGTAGGACTTTTTTTAAGGAAAGATGCATGTAAAAATGATAATTAGAGAAAACTGCAGATAAAAAGTAATAGGGAATAAGAAGATAAATTTGATAAAAATGGGTGCAATGAAAGATGATTTTAAAGGATAATTAGAGAACACTGGACAGAAAAAAAATCATGACAGGAAAAAAAAATACTGATAAGAAACGACGGAAGGAAAGATAAATTGAAAAAAAAGATAATTAAGGAAAATAAAAAAAAATAAGGAGGAAGAAAGAAAACTTTAAAATGTGTAATGAAAAAAGGTAATTTTTAAAAAGTATAGAAAAAAAGGAGGAAAAGGAGGAGAAAGAGGAACAAGAAAAAAAATAAAAGAAAGGGGAATTCATAAGAACGCTTAAAGAAAGAAATAATGAAAAAAAACATAAACATAAAATGAGACATAGAAAGTCATGGCTAAAAAGAATAAAACCAAAGCAAGAAGTAAAACAGGACAAGGAAATGAGACAGAAAAGGCAGCAGACGAAACGAGCAAAAGGAAAAACAACAGGGAAAACATGAGAAGAAAATAAAATAGAAAATGTATTGGATAAAACTAGTAAAAGAAAAAAAAATAGGAAAACCAAGACAAGAAAATGATGAAAGAAAATATAATAAATAAAACCAGTAAAACGAAAAACCAGAAGAAGAAAAAAAAATGAAGAAGAAAACAGGAGTGAGGGGAAGGACGATTAGTAAGAAGGGATGAAGGAAGACAGGAAGGGGTTGGCTTCAGGAATAATCTGGGATGAAAGGGAGCAGGAAGGAAGCCGCTCCGGCAGCATCACCGCCTGTGGGGAGGAGGTTGAGGAAAAGCTGTCCCCTGAAGCCATGCAAGAGCTTCCATTGACATATTTTCTATCGAACCTTCTTTCCCAGTCCCGGAGTACTATTGACTGCGAGAGAGAGAGAGAGAGAGAGAGAGAGAGAGAGAGAGAGAGAGAGAGAGAGAGAGAGAGAGAGAGAGAGAGAGAGAGAGAGAGAGAGAGAGAGAGAGAGAGAGAGAGAGAGCACGCGCTAATGGTAGTAGTAGTAGTAGTAGTAGTAGTACCTATAGTAACAAATGTAATATTAGTTTGTGGTAGAGAGACATGCACGAATACCCCCGTCTGTAATTATAGGGTGGTGATAATTATAGTTTCAGTGGTGGTGGTTGAGGGTATAGTAACTAAGGTGTTGTGGTGGTGGTGGTGGTGGTGGGGAAGCTCGCGGGCAGGTAAGATGTTGATGCTGGTCACCTGCCAACACCAACACCCTCCCATGCAACAGTAGGAGGGAGAAGAACATAAGGAGGAAGAGAGAGAGAGAGAGAGAGAGAGAGAGAGAGAGAGAGAGAGAGAGAGAGAGAGAGAGAGAGAGAGAGAGAGAGAGAGAGAGAGAGAGGTGGGCTGAGAAAATAATTATAAAGGAAGGAAGAATGAAAAATTTATGCGTATCTGAAAAAAGAAAAAATAAGAAGATGAAGAAGAAAAGACAACAAAAGAACCGTAAAAATTCAGAAGTAAGAAGTCAGAAGTAGAGTACTGGTGCAGAAAAAAAAAAAAAAGAATATATTTCATGATACTTTATTCATACTTATATTCACCAGTGATATTAAGGGAGGCCAGAGAAGTGTTATGCTAGCTGAGGGAGAGTAAGAGGAAGGGAATAAGAGGAGGATGATGATGATGATGGTGATGATGATGATGAGGAGGAGGAGGAAGGAGCCGCTAAAACAATATTACATTCCAAAACAAATATGCTTAAAAAAAAAATGTGACAAAAAAAAATACATGTACCATTCACACAAGAAAACCCAGATTTTAGACAATTATTCATGGTTTAACTTGACTTTCGTTTTGCCATGGGTGTAAATGAGGAATGCAGATTGGGGAGAGGGAAGTGGGGCAGCAGGTCTGGTCTCCCTCACACCCACCAACTGGAGTAGTGTCGTATTGTTTCCGGGAGCCGTGACCTGAGTTGTCCCTCGTGCCAACACAGCACAAAGGCGGCGGCTTCTGCGCACTAATGATCTAAGCAAGTCGTCATATTCTCGTTAGATTAAATTAGACACCTGCGTTAAAGTTACAGCGTGGCTTTCTTTCCCCTCAGGCAGTGTCTTTGTGCTAGCCTTTTCTCACATTTTTATCTCTTTTTTTTCCTATCTCACTTATGCTTCTAGTAAGATAAAAAATAGATCAAAGAACACGTCCAAGCTGTGGAGGAAAGTGTTGTTCTGTTCACTTTTTAATGGCTTGAATACATTGAGAAAGAAAGAAAGAGACAACTTGCTTTTAACGCCCTTGCTTTGAGGGATTCCTGATTTTTTTTTTTTAGATATATTATTTACAACAACACCAATGGAAGGTTTTCTTTTTAATTACAGTCACTTCCTGCTTCGGTACTGTTCATTTATCTTTGTGTCTATTCGATTGTCTCTATGAAACAAGACAACGGTACATTTTTATCACCTGCACTCGTTTACCTTACGCCGCCGTGCTATATTATCCCTCGTTGCTGAGGGACAAGGCTGCGGGCCGTGGCTGGGTGGGTGCGTGAGGCGTGTGTGCGTGACGTCCAAGGTCCACACGTGTGACCCAGATGAGAACGAGGCTGGGGGCAGGATTTTCCCACGCACAGCAAATGCTTTCTCTCAATACCCGTGACAACCCTCTCTCTTAATCGGGTTCCTGAGGTTGTCCTGCAGCGTCGTCTCGTCAACGTGGACTTAAGAATAACAAGAGGAACATTAAGGTGATTCTGAATGTATGTAATACTCCATTTTTATCATATCTCACTTTTATATGAATTTGAGTTTATAATATTGCTCTGAAATATTGCAGCGATGTATAACTAAATTTAATATATAGTATTCTTTTAGTCATACATAAATCATATTAAAACTGTTTTTATTGTTGATTTGATAGTTTACATAATTTACGAAAGTCCTCAGTGTTTGCAGCAGTAAGTGTAAATAATGAAGCAAAATACACGTCGCCACCAGAGGGAGAAGTTGCCGAGACTTCAAACAGCCGCGAGACGCCAAGATGTCACCGTCTCTCTCAAGTCTGTTTGTCCTGCCCCAGCCCTGGGACATGCAAGTGTTTCCGGTCTCTTTCTTCACTCCTCATAAGCAGCGTCACACAGGAAACTTTTGCGCGAGGCATTTTGTACGAAGCCCTGGCCAGTGTACTGAAACGCTTTGCTCTCTCATCACGACTATTGTCAAAGATCACAGATAAAGATTAGCTGAGTTCACGTGAATATTTCTCCTGCTAATAATATAGAAATCCTGTTATTATGTCACAAAACTAAAAAAGAAAAATCATCCTTAAAACCCCGACGCGATTTCAAGTCTGCTTCTCTTGTTATTAATGTAGAAATTGTTAATATGTCACTAGAACCGCAAAAAAACACCTTTAAAAATCTCAGGTAACTTCAACTAAGGCCTTTAGAAATTGTTGGGGTGTGCCACAGAAGCATTTCAGAATATGATCAGCGTAAGGCAAGGAGGCGCGCTGGTCGGAAAGGCACGGTGGATCACATTACTGGTTATCCTGGATAGCAAATTGATTGAGTTATGGCGCCACGGCAACGTTATATCAGGTCAGTTGAATTTTCCTTAAATCGTATGTCATATTATGTTTCTTGCACTGAGGATTTCCCCTGAACTTGTATCGAACTCACAGGCCTCTGACGCTGATCGAATTTTGTCCACTCGTCTACCATAGAAGCACCCATCGCTGTAAAGAATAAGGAACGCAGGGATGGGTGTGTTGGTGAGTGGAAGGCTGATCTCAGGAATCCTATTTAAAATGGTGAAATAGTTGCCACACAAATGAATGCATAGAAACGTATCCATCCATCCTTTAATCCATTTACCTTTTCGTCCATCCGCCCGTCCGTCCATCCTTAGATCCATCCATATACATACCCATTCATCCTTCCATCTATTAATCTTCCATCTCTTCATACTTACCTGCCTACGTATCTGTCTACATACATACTACATACAAAGGACAAATTCTATAGAACAGAAGGGATCTCGTAGATACTAAAACTGTGTGTGTGTGTGTGTGTGTGTGTGTGTGGTGAGGTCAGTGAACGAATGATGCTCACGTGACCCAATTGTTACCTCACAGCGCATGACTACATCAATACATTATTTGAAGTCCCCATCAATAACATTCATTTCATAACATTAGTTTCATGGAGCCTATGAGCGTCAGTTGTTGGTGAAGAGTCAATGAGCCTAATGTATTTTCATAATTTATTTGCGTAAATTTTATTGTGAACTCCCAAATGTAACCACTTTCATCATATGGAAAATGGCTTTGTATGAAAAAAAAAGAGTACAGATGTATTAGCTTTTTATTTGACTCTGTGTAGCAAATATATGTGCATTCCTAGTGCCGAAATATTCACAGAATTAAAAAAAATATATACCTATGTATTTAAAATTCAGCATGAAATATGAGAGCAAAAATACGTAGTTTATAGGCATTTATACCAGGAACAAATTTTACACACACACACACACACACACACACACACACACACACACACACACACTCCTACAGTCGCCTTTCACTGGATTTCACCACGCTGTTAAATCACGCGGACAATAACCAATAAATAACCATTTGTGCATATTGAATTGAATGTCATATTCGCTCCTCGGTGCCGGAGTGCCCTTGACCTCCCGGGACTCAGCTGGCTTTCCGTGACCTGAGCAATATAGCTTTGACTCGCGAACGGCGCATCGAGAGAACTACGGTGCCTGTAAACTGAATAAACTGAACTGCATTTCCTGAACATTAGCTGCAAGTGAACTGAATTTAGACTGAGCTGGGCCCAGACTGCACTAAACTGAATAAACTTAATTGTGTTAACCGAACATTAGCTACAACTGACCTGAATTTACATCTGTGATTGGACTGGCATAGGCTCAACTAAATTCAACCTGTATGCAGTGAAGGACTGATTCTGAATTGACTGTTTGACTGCCTGACCACCTCTGGACTGCTTTTGACTGTTGCGCCTCTGAGCGGGGAAATGAACACGTGAAATATTGGAACTGTGCATCGCGTGATCTCCAGATTGGGTGTGGACATTTGCCTCGTTTATCCGTAGCAGTGAGGAGTGAGGGGGGGCACGAGACACTAGGAGTAAGCGTCCGGCTGGGGGTGTGAGATGCGTGTTGACAGGGATGGCTTTGTGTGTGTAGGTGTGTACGTGAGAGAGAGAGAGAGAGAGAGAGAGAGAGAGAGAGAGAGAGAGAGAGAGAGAGAGAGAGAGAGAGAGAGAGAGAGAGAGAGAGAGAGAGAGAGAGAGCATCGACTTTTAGGGAGTTTTACATACTTAGGAAAGGAGGAGAAATACGGGCGGTAGGAAGAACACAAAGAAACACATAGAAAGAACAGGAAACTTCAGATATGTTGTTTTTTTACGGGGCTTTTCGTGATGACTAGAGTAACATGCAGTGAAAGACATGATGGCATAAAGAACGGATGGGAGGAGAAGAAGAAGAAGGAACTGAAAGAGGGGGAGGAGAACGCGGAGAGGGAGTGGGAAGAGGAGTGGGAAGAGGAGTAGGAAGAGGAGGAGGAGGAGGAGGAGGAATTAAAGCTTGTTTATGAGAAAAAGAAACAATTAATTTCTAGTCTTACTGTATCATAATAAAAGTAATCTTACTGCACTGAATTGCACCCTCAAGAGAAGAATATCTCAGTTTTTTTATACACTATTTAAAAATAGACTTTTGTTCCAGGGAAGAATAAGTCCCCCACTTTTAATATCTTCTTTAGTTTATCCAAGACTTTCCCGCATTTTACTTGAGACCCTCGTGATTTTGGCGAATCGCAGTAAAGCTGGTTCAAAATTACATAAGTTATGATCCACTGTTGCATACCTTCCAGTCTTTCTCCAACACTAAAAGGTTCAGGCTTATATTTTACCTCACTTCCTTTACTTCCCCATCTTCCTCGTCTTATATCTTCCTGTATGCACCTTCTCTACTCCACTCTTTCCTCTCCCCTTAACTCCTTCTCCATTGTGTTCCTCTCCCACACTTCCTTTACCTCCCCATCTTCCTCATCTCGTGCCTTCATTCTCTTCTCTCCCTTTTCTACCTATTCGCCTTCCCCTTTATTCTGGCTTCCTTGTCTTATCTTCCCATACTCTCTTCCTTATTCTGCTTTTTTTTTTTCCTACTCCCTACTCGCTCCCTCTCGCCCTACTCTCATTTTCTCCCACACTTTCTTCCTCCTCCTCCTCCTGCTCTCCCTCCTCGTCTCCTTCATTCACTTTCTACTGTCTTCCACTTTCCTCTTGTTTGCTCTCACTCCTCGCCTCCCATCCCATTCTCTTTTCTCCACACTTCTCGCCGTTTTCTTGCTCTCTCTCTTTCTCTTCGTCTCCTGCACTTCCCTTCACCTTCCACTTTCTTCCTTTGCCTCGCTCCTCTCTCTTTCTCCTTTTTATGTTCCTGTCTTCAACACTTGCTTCCTCTCTCTCTTTTCACCCCTACTCCACTTCTGACTCTATCTCTCTCTCTTTCTCCTGCACTTCCCTTTCACCTCCTACTTTCTTCTTTCTCCACACTCCTCTCCCTGCCTTACCTTCTTCTCTGCGGCACTTACCTCCCCTCCCCCTCCCTTACCTCCTTGTCTGCGGCACTTATATCCTCTTCCCCTCCCTCCTCACTCTCCTCATCTCTTCCTCTCTCCTCCTCTGCCTCGCCCAACGTCTGCACTTCAGCTGAGTGTGTGGAGGTCGCGGCACTCTCACTCTGATATTAATTAAGTGTGGAAAATTGTACCGTAAAATTAGACATACAAAATTCATTAACTTTCTTGTAATGGCCTGGTTATTAAATTGCGTGAGTGAATTCGGGGGGGATGGGAGGGAGGAGACAAATTAGCATGTGGAAAAATGTTATTAGTGAAGAAAATTGTTTAAAAAAGAGTTGTCTTTGTTATTTTGTTACGTTTATTTATTTGTTTGTTCACTTGAGAGAGACTGTGGAGGACTGCCAGTTAAATTCAGACGCTATTACAATGTTGTGAAATTTTTATCATTTCATATTTTTTTTTCGTATGCTTGAATGCTTGCCTTGATGATGATGATGATGATGATAATAATAATAGTGGTGGTGGTGATAAAGATGATAATGATGATGATGATGATGATGATGATGTTAGTCATCGGCGGGCTTTAAAAGAAAATTAGATAAATTGAAAGATGAGGATGATAAATAAAAATACTAAGTAGGTATGTTTCATGCAAAGACTATACCATGTAAGCATGATGGGTTCTTGCAACTTCCCTTATTTTCTTAATGTTTTTGTCATGATGATGGTGAAGATGATGGTGTAGGAATAAACAGAGTGGAGCAGAAATAAATAGTGTGAAGTAGAAATGAACAGCGTAAAGTAAAAATGAACAGTGTAAAGTAGAAGTGAACAGTGTGAAGTAGAAATGAACAGTGTAAAGTAGAAGTGAACAGTGTGAAGTAGAAGTGAACAGTGTAAAGTAGAAGTGAACAGTGTGAAGTAGAAGTGAACAGCGTAAAGTAGAAATGAACAGCGTAGAGTAGAAATGAACAGTGTAAAGTAGAAGTGAACAGTGTAAAGTAGAAGTGAACAGTGTGAAGTAGAAGTGAACAGTGTGAAGTAGAAGTGAACAGCGTAAAGTAGAAGTGAACAATGCAGGTTAAAAAGAAAAAAAAAAAGTGTATAATAGAAATGATAAAAAAAAAAAAAAACATCACACAGTATATATAACCAGAATAGAGTAGCTACAAACACCATATATTAGATACAAACTGTACAAACATAAACAACAGAACAGTAATATGCAGCGATCTTGATGAACCCCACAGCAGGGATAGACAGACCCATCAACTCCCCTACGCGGCGAGGCAGGAAATGTTCATCCAGGTGGCAAGGCTCTTAATTGGAGTCAAGATAGATACTATTGGCAGGTAGCGAAGGGAAGAATTAAGCAGTGAGTAGGGGACGGGCGTGACTGATTGCTACATTCTGACGTACTAGATCGCTCATGCACTGCGTTCGTCATGAAATACTGCAGTGCGTGGTTTTAAATGTGAGGTGTGTGTGTGTGTGTGTGTGTGTGTGTGTGTGTGTGTGTGTGTGTGTGTGTAAGGACGTTCTGTATGTAAGTCTGATGATTTAGTGTTTCTCTTTCCATAAGGTTTTGAATACTGAACTGGATTTCCTAAGCACTAAGAGCATTATAATTTTTTTTTTTTTTTGTCACCTTGCATTTAGAGATGGTTTATTTTCGTGTTATGTACTTTGCTCAATTATTTATTTATTTTTTTTTTCAGTAGGCTTCACATTTATTTTCCTGCTCACTAACAGTATAATAGTAATTTTTTCGTCTTGTAAATTCTACTGATTTATTCTTTTATGTATTTTATGCTCAGTATTTTGTTTAGTCATTTGCTCTTTACTGTACACTTCATATTTACTATATCACTCTATCATATTAATACATCTAGTGTTTCTTTTTTCTTGTTAGTTACAGAATGTACTGAGAACATTCACTTTTCACAAACTTTTTAACTGATTTCATAACTGCATGAATAATTCTGCAGTGGATGTGAAAACGCAGCAAAAATTCAACAATTCTTTCCATAGCTCGTTACGAAAGACCTGATTCTGTGTTGCGTCCTCTTGATGAGATTACTCAGGGTGACAACACGATTTTTGCTTTCCATGGCGTTATTTACTCAGACCCTGTTGTGTAATACACTGAGGGACCCAGTACTTCGACCTTGGCAGCAATTAAGCTTAGACACATCTACCAGCTCCATCCTCTCTCTCTCTCTCTCTCTCTCTCTCTCTCTCTCTCTCTCTCTCTCTCTCTCTCTCTCTCTCTCTCTCTCTCTCTCTCAACCGTTCCTTCATCTTCTTTCCCCTTTTTCCTTCCAAGAAGCCTTCCATATTACCCGTCACACACTACCGCTCTCATCTCAATTTCAGCTGAGACTCCCTCCTGCTCCTCCTGCTGCTCCTGCTCCTCCTGCACCTGCTCCTCCACCCAGTATCTTATCTCTTTTTCTTTCCGCCGCCTCCTCCGATCCCCCTATACCTTTTTTCCTCAACCTATCCACCTACTCCCTTACCTCTGACCTTTACAATCTCTCCTCTGTTCTCCGTTCTATTCCCTCCTCGTCTTCTTTCCTTCCTTTCTCTTCATTTTTCTTTAGCCTGCGCCACCACTCAGTTGATCTATTGTTAGCATTATACACAGTAGCTTAAATGGACGTAACTGTGTGTTTGCGGAATCTCGCGGTTTGCTTCACGCTCTGCACTGCATCTTTAACTTAGCTTGGCCTAACACACTTCTTGGGCCATCAGAACTTTTGTTGTGCAAGGAAGGGAGGGAGAGAGAGAGAGTGTTATTAATTTACTATGTTGCTTTAATGTGGAGAGGAGAAAATGTTTTAACGAGTTGATTTAAGAGTAGCGACAACTGTATTTCTTTTTGCTTTTGTTATACCTTACCTTGCTACCATCACCATTACATCACTACAGGTACCACTACCACCACCACCACCACCACCACCATGAATTAGGAGTACGGACATTTGGAGTTCTTTTCGCTTTTGTCACACCTCGCCGCCACCACCACCACTACCACTACCACCACCACCACCACCACCACCACCACCACCACCACCACCACCACCACCAAAATATGCAAAATCGATCCTGGCTGACGGCAATTACTCAGAGGGAGGTGTAGCACTTTCTTGTATCCCGAGATGGCACCGTATGACCTTGTTGGGGAGCCGCAAGTCAAATGATTCAAACACCACCACCACCACCACCACCACCACCACCACCATCACCACCGCCGCCAGCCAGCCAGCTAATATTCGATAATTAGGGGAATGATTGAGCTTTCTGTCCCGCCACCTGAAGGGAAGGAGTCACGAGGGAAGGGGAGGGGAGGAAGAGGTCCTTCATATCTCTTCTGTTCCCTCATCCCTCATCGATAAGCTAATGATGAAGCCTTGAGGACTAATTAGCCTGGACAGAACTCACCTCCTTCAATAGGTATTACGTACCACCTTTAGAGAGAGAGAGAGAGAGAGAGAGAGAGAGAGAGAGAGAGAGAGAGAGAGAGAGAGAGACCTAATTTTTCAATACAGCCCTCTTTCTATATTCATTCTTGCATATTCATCTTCGTTTTTTCATATGCATAGAGGATGACCAAGGCCTACAGACACTGGGAAAAAAAAAAAACATTTAATTGACGCTACAAAAAAAAAATGAAAATAAAAATAAAATAAATAAATAAAAAAATAAAAAGTGAGTAGAAGAGTCCCTTTGCTCATCCTTTGAATCCTCGCATGAGTGGTGATCTCAGGGAAACCAGAAATGTGCTCACGCTTTCCTTGATCTGCTCACGTGGCTGCATGTATCAGAGGAGCCCTTGGAGTACCATACAGTAAGTCATTAAGTTGTCAGATCCTTTATAATGTCACATCATTGGCTTTTGAGGCGCTGGATACCTTATACTTTTGATTAATATGGTGTTCAATCCTTTATCACATCAAAATTGTTGGTTGGGTATTGGATTGCTTATATTTATTGGTTACTCTTCGTAAAAATAATATTGTTGGCTACCGTGGTACCGGATTCTCTGTAGTGCTGTATTGCTGGGTACTTATAGCATTATATTCCGGATACTGAGGTTCTGAATCGCTTTTATTATCAAATTCTTGACTGCTGAGGTGTTGGATCCCTTGCAGTATCTCTTATTTGGTTACTTGTGGTGTTAGATTCCCTTATAGTACATGTCCTTGGCTAGTGAGATGTTGGATCCCTTATACAGCTGGTCAGTAAGGTGCTGAATCCCTTTCTTACCTCCTGTTTTCCAGGCCATCAGTGTCCGTTTGCCTTGATGCCCCGACACATTTTTCCCATAAGCCACAGCGGTGCGTTAGTTTTTCCCTCCCAATGGTGTCCGTTCCCGTAGACTTTGCTGGATGGATGGAAACTTTTTAAATTCTTCGCCTCTTATCTTCCGGAAATTACTGTGTGAAGTTTCCTGCCCTGGACACTAGAGGATATGGTTGTATGGTTCTCTTGCTCCTTATCCTCCTTTTCCTCCATCCACCACCACCTACATATTATTTTGTGGAGATTCGCTGTACAGTATCTCTCCTTGTTTCTTTTTACCTGCGCTGGAGGGTGGGTAGATTGAGAGTTTCAAGTGTCAAGAGCTGCGAACAAAACTTCTCTCCCACTTGCGAAGGAGATCGAGTGCATTTCATCAATACGTATTAATTGAGCTGGACTGAAGGTGTGTTATTCTGTTTTCTTCTCTGAGTGAATCACAATCTCCGTTTATTCTTGCTAAACACGTGACGGTGTGTACTGTACCTACTCAGCTGGTGTGTGTGTGTGTGTGTGTGTGTGTGTGTGTGTGTGAGTTTGTGTGATTTTTTTTACTTATATTTTTTTCAGTATCAAAAGAAAATGTGCACCACTTGCATTTTCATATATCATAAAAAATCTATATGAAACTAACAGAGCGTAAAAATGGTATTCCTCTTATTGCTTTGTGTCATTAGGCCACCAGTGCAAAGTGTGAAGGGTGAGGAATAAAAAAGTCGGTTCACATGTCCTGATGTTTGGAATGTCACGTCCGCGGACATTTGCACGTAATGGGTTCATCAATTGAGCACACGGGCATGAGGAAGCCTGTTGATATGTCGCGACGTTATCAGGTGCTGTAAAAAATAAACTAGTGAAGAATAAAACTACATATTACTTAAGAGGGACAGACACTCTCCTGCTCTCTCCCTGAACAAGGTAGTGGGAAGATCGGAAGGAGCATCGCATTACTAAAGGTTTTATATAACCGACAGGAAGGGAAAAGAACAAAGGAATGTAAAAAATAGAAGAAGAAAAGTCACATCTTTACTAGCTCGTGTACTCCAGTCATTTTATCACCACGAACTCCACACCCAACACTCACGTAGTTACAGCCAGTACTCGAGTGAGGCTGATCCACACTCGCGTCCCGGGGCTCTGACGTATGTAAGC
>NC_087158.1:25294539-25312039 GCF_035594125.1 Scylla paramamosain | reverse complement strand
ACACAGATGGAGACAGATGGAAAAGAGATAAAGAAACTGATAGGAGACAGACAGATGTTGGGCAGATGGATAGAAACTGACAGGAAGATTGACAGACAAGGGCAGAGAGAGAGAGAGAGAGAGAGAGAGAGAGAGAGAGAGAGAGAGAGAGAGAGAGAGAGAGAGAGAGAGAGAGAGAGAGAAGGTGTTGTTTAGCTCACTTTGTCTCGCCTTGTTTTTTTCTCGCCATTCGTGTGTTTATCAGACGTGTCTTCTGAGCTTTAATGTGTCTCGTAGCCTCCAGGAACCCGTGCGTCCCTCCACCCCTCTCTCTTTCTCTCACTTTACCTACTTACCTTCCTCTTGTCTCACTTTCACTGACCTTATCCTCGAACATATGATTTCTTCCAAATACTTTCTGTCTGTGAATGGCTGTCTGCATCCCTGTCTGCTTCCTGTCTGTCTGTCTGTCTGTCTGTCTGTGTCTGTCTGCCTTTTTTTTATGTACTGTGTCCGTCTCTTCTTTTGTCTTTGTCTGGGATTTTGTGTTTCTACCGCTCTCTCTCTCTCTCTCTCTCTCTCTCTCTCTCTCTCTCTCTCTCTCTCTCTCTCTCTCTCTCTCTCTCTCTCTCTCTCTCTCTCTCTCTCTCTGTGTGTGTGTGTGTGTGTGTGTAACCTTCACGCTTCACTGTCAAGCCTCGGGTCATTATGGTGATGTGTTTGGGGTCCGCCAACTGACGTCACGATTCTTGTGTGTCTTTCTCACGTGACGGCAACACAGTCCCCTGCCTGCCCTGCCTGCCGTCTATTCAAGAACAATGGGTGGAGAGCATGACCACCCAGCTGCCGATCTGACTCCCGCTGGCCTGTTTTGATGGAAAGATAACCACCACACAACTTGTTCCACAGATATGTTGGCATTTAGGAGGCGTAATTAAGGGGATAGGTTGGTGCAGCACTCACGTCATGGTCTAGGGAAGCAGCTGAAGAGTATGGGTCAGGTGACTGCCGAGAAGGTCAGGTTTACTTACGTATGACCTCCCTCCTCCAGCGTTCCCTATCTGGGCTCGAGGGCAGGCCGTCCTTAAAGCTGACCGTGGCCCCTTGGTGCGGTAAAATTCCTGCAGATATATGCCAAGAATTACGAGTAATGTTCGTATTCTGAATTTTCTTCAAGGCTCTTGTTTTTTTGTTTTTTTTCAGTCGTCTAATATCCTAATGATGAATCGGTTTCACCTTATCTCTTCTTTATTAATGACTTAAAACTCCTGCAGATTTGTGCTAGGAATTGATGTTCGTTTTCTTATTTTCCTTCAACGTTCGCTCTTATTTTTCCAGTCGTCTAACATTCTAGTGATGATTCAGTTTCTCCCTAGCTCTTCTTTATTGCTGACGTTATCTGTCTTGAACCTGTTACTTGTAGTCCTTTCCAGACAGCTAACCCTAGTGATCTTATCTGCATTACGCTTGTTGTGTCTTTTATACCATTTGAATAACTAACTTTTCGTTTTCGTTTTCCACATTTGAAAATTATTTTGTTGTCATATTTACATCTTTAAATCCATGTAGAAATGTGAACAGCCTGACTCCACACCTCATAGCTGTGTTGAAAGATGACTGCCACATTATTTCCTGTGTGTGATAAAAGACGACTGCTGGGGGAAATGGAATTATGGGTCTGGTGATCACCTCTCTATCTTTATTCCTGCAATGAAATGAGTTGTTATGAGAGGTATTGTCTCACCCATTTTCTCCCAGCCAGGTTTAGGCTTAAGTAATATTTCCTAGTTTCCTTGAAGGATTTTACATCCCGACTTTTTCAACCCAAATCTTTGTCCTCCGCCTCTCTGTCTCTCTCTCTCTCTCTCTCTCTCTCTCTCTCTCTCTCTCTCTCTCTCTCTCTCTCTCCCTTTCCCATATACTCGTAACTTTGGTTCAGGCCACCTGAGTCCTCATCACTGTGTATTGTGAGCGCCTGCTGGGACCTAGATTCACATATTTCCCCAAACCGAATAAATTAAACAAGTTGTGGAAGTGTGTCATATATTTGGTGACTACGAACATTTTCCTTCTCGTTAAAGGGAAGGATGCGTATGGAATTTAATAGAACTGGGACATAAAAAGGACGAAAGAAATAGTAATATAGGCGTTATATACAGAATGTGTCGGGAGAATGCGCCTGGCTAGCAAATAACAAAACAAATGGAGGAGGAAGAGTTTTGTATCTCCTGACTTCTCTTGTGTCTGAAGGACGCAGACTGGAACGTGCGATGTTTTTAAACGGACTATAGGAGAGTGCAGAAGGAAAAAGAAATGGAACAGAGGAGGGAGGAGAGGAATATGATACACGTGAAAGAAAACTCAGGACTGTTATAAGTTGCAGAAGAAAAAGCGAGTTACGCAGAATGGTATGAACGATGTATTGAAGCGAACCACAGAAGAACCGAAGGAAAAGGAAGTGAATGAGAGTGGAAACGGGAAAGGGAACAAAAAAATATAATAGAATATAATAAAAGATACAAAGAAATCAGTCACGCAGAGTGGGACGACAACATATCAAAACAAAGTACATAGATAAAAGGAAAGAAAAAGAGAAGTGAGTAAGAAGAGAGACGGAGGAGTGGGGAGTGGAAGAGGGAGAAGCTGCAAGGGTACAAAAAAAAAATGAGACACGGTGAAGTGAGGCATTCAGGCAGCATTCCGTGCCTCACCTTTTCCTGGGTCTTCGTCTCTCCTTCGTTATTCAGCCTTGCGATGAGAGGAGGGAAAAGCCACAGCGACAGTAACTTCCTTCCTCTATTGTGCAGCGCTGTCTGGATTCTGAAGGAGATATATTCGGCAGGGAAATGCGTCTCATCTTGTATTTGCGTCTATTTTTTCTTGGCCCACTGAAAAATAAACAAAGGTTACTCTCCCGTTGAGTGAGCAAGACTAGTTTTTTCTTATCTGTATTGGAATTGCATTTATCTATTTTCTAATCTAATGATGAATCGTGTATCAGTAATTCTTTCAGGGGATAAACACGTCTTCTTTGATCTATCTTGAACTTTCATCTATTCTTTCATGGTCCAATGACTGCAGTAACTGTAATTCTTTTCCTCATCGTGTGGTTAATTGCAGTATAGTTTCGTCTCACACTTTCGAAGAGTTGCATAAACAAATATTTTATACACGTCTTTTCCACACTGTGCTCTGGTATGTAAATGATCCATCCATTCCTCACGCATGCATGACTATATAAATGAACGCAGATTGTGCCAGGAAACAAGGACAAGACGGCATACAGGTTAAAATTGGACTGTACTCATGGGTAGTGAAGGAGACTAGCTTGACTTGACTTTGAAGGCGCAAGACCGTGTGCTGGGAGATGATATATCTCAAGTCAGTGCTGGGAAGCAACTGGCGAGGACGTCCGAACTGAAAGGGGCTGGCAAATCTGAGGAACATGGTAGGAATATTGCACGGGTGTTGTGACTAATGGGGAATGGCGCCCCAGTGATTGCTGCTTGGAGGGCGTGAAGGAGGAACAGGAGGGACTGACTGGTCATGGTGCGAGGCGCGAGGGCTTCAGGGGGGACTGAGGATAACTGCCAGGATCTGAAAAAAAAGTCTATGCATTTTGATAGAGTATGATTGGCTTCCAGCAGAATTGTGACTCCAAAAATTGTGTTTCCTGCAGAATGCTCCTCTGGCTGTGTTCTGCTGGTGATTGGCTGCGGCAGAGAACTGGGGCAGCGTCAAGGGTACCTAATATTACTGAACCTTGACCATTTTCATTATGCATAATACTAGAAAATTAGGGCTCAGAATACTTGACGGTATCTCACCCAGCGCTTACGGTACGGGCAAGTTCAGAAAAAAAAGAAAAAAAGGTTTATGACTCCCTGATTTCTCGCCATGACCTAAGGACGAGCTCGTAGACGTGTTGCAAGAGATAATGGCGGCCATCGATGAGATAAGACGCCCATGTGGAGAAACTGTACCGATTATGTGAACTCGTTTGGTAAGCTGTGAGGCAAACACATGTAACTTTTAACACAGAGAGAGAGAGAGTGAGAGAGAGAGAGAGAGAGAGAGAGAGAGAGAGAGAGAGAGAGAGAGAGAGAGAGAGAGAGAGAGAGAGAGAGAGAGAGAGAGAGTGGCGCCAGCACTGGATAATGGTGTTACGTGATACAGCGTCAGAATTATGAGGCAGCTAAGACAAGTTTTCCTTTCTTGCCATCTCATCCCTGCTGCTGCCGCCTCCGCCGCCGCCGCCACCGCCGCCGCCGCCGCCGCTGCTGCTGCTGCTGCTGCTGCTGCTGCTGCTGCTGCTGTTGCTGCTGCTGCTGCTGCTGCTGCTGCTGCTGCTGCTGTTGCTGCTGCTGCTGCTGCTGCTGCTGACCACTCTCTCCACGACTAAGACGTCCTCACAAGCTAGTTTTCCCGTTCGTGCTTAAGTAATTTAGGTTGCTCGAGAGAGAGAGAGAGAGAGAGAGAGAGAGAGAGAGAGAGAGAGAGAGAGAGAGAGAGAGAGTAATGGGGGCAGGTGTTAATACTCCTCAATTAATGTATACAAGCAGAGTTTTCCTGTTAGTAACCTTGGGATGAACAACAAGAAAACAAGAAAAGACTGACCCAGCCACATTTTTTCTTGTAGTTTCCCCTTCACCTCATTACCCTAGTCTCTCTCTCTCTCTCTCTCTCTCTCTCTCTCTCTCTCTCTCTCTCTCTCTCTCTCTCTCTCTCTCTCTCTCTCTCTCTCTCTCTTGCTCGTTGAAGCTTCAAACTAATTACGTAATATAATCAGGCTAACTATAACAACCTTAGCGTCACATAGTCAACAAAGTGCTTGAAACCCATACAATGGAATTCAATTTGCACACCGGTACGTAAATGAAAGTCAACACTCATCCAACTCACCAACAAACAAGAGCTAATTGTGTCGAGTGTCGAATGAAATGTGATCTTTTGAATTGCTACTGTACAAAAAAAAAAAAAAAAAAAAAATTGCAAGGAAATGAATTAGTTGACCCAGTAACTAGTAAACAAGCATGTATTATGTTTTTTTTTTTAGTTAATTGAGTGGGTGAGAATTAAAAGTGAAAACAACAGGAGTCTAATTGAGCAGGTCACGTTATGGTTGGTGAACATTTTTATACCAAGCCTCTTTGCGCCTCGTTTATGATTCTGGGAAGAGAAAAAGTCGATGGGTGGCTTGTTTATCGTGGGAGTTAAGGCTGTGATCGTTTTCTTTAAGCCAATTCATTGCATGTGTATATTTTGCTGTTCTGTTTTGCATTACGCTGATTTAGTGACGAATCTTTTGCTTCAGTGTTTTATCTACCTACTGGTCTGTTTTTCTATCAGTTAATCAATCAATCAATTTGTCTACCTATCTATATATCTATCTATCTATCTATCTTTCTATTAATCTGTCGCTATCTACTTTATTCATTCAATCTGTTTTAAGCGTTGGTGTATTGTAGGTGCGGGGATTCGCTCCATGTTTTTTTTTTTGTGTCGTGTAAGCCTTCTCGAAATCCTATTCCGCTATGCAGAAAATGCGGCTTTTAAAGGTACAACGTTTAGTTTTTTGTAACATACGAGAATAGTCGAATTTGTCTGTCTTTTTATATATCTATCTATGTATCTACCTGTCTATCAATCTCTATTTATGTCTTTCTATCTACCTATCTATCTATCTATCTATCTATCTATCTATCTATCTATCTATCTATCAATCACTCACATTCGTCACTCACAGAGCATGTCTTTTCCACTCAACCTTCCACCCCTTCTAATCTTTGGTGGATTAAGTTATGGACAAGTAAAAGCTTCCATATGAAGGGCCTTGGTTGACTTAAAGGAAGAGCATCAAGTAAAACGATTCACACCTTCCATCCGTAAGCCTTCCCCTCCCTCTCTCTCTCTCTCTCTCTCTCTCTCTCTCTCTCTCTCTCTCTCTCTCTCTCTCTCTCTCTCTCTCTCTCTCTCTCTCTCTCTATCTATCTATCTTTCTATCTTTCTATCTATCTATCTTTTTTTCCCGCACCTGTCTTACACCTCCATTTGTCCAGCCTAGGGTGCAGCATCACTCATTCCCCAACTACCCACACTACCTTCCCGCACCTTCGCTACACCATCTGTTCACCCTGGATCGCAGCATCACATATCCTCTTACACCCCATACTATCTTCACGCACCACTCCTATACCTCCATCTCTCCAGTACCTAACACCATACCTACTCACTATACCTATAACTACATTCTCTTACACGTCTTTCTGTTTAACGCTAGCTGGCCCTCCAAGGAAAAAGGAAAAGGTAAAAACATCTCAGCTGTCAGTCATCATTTAGCAGACTCACCCTAAATAATTCTCCAGCAAACCAACACATCATGACCCCTCCACCCTTACCAGCGCCATCGCACTCAGCCACACCCTACATCTGGGCCCACGCACACTCACTCACCTGTCAACCTGCTTTACCTACACCTGACAGCTCGCCAGTGATAAAGAACATGGTTTTTATCGTATGTAAAGAAGGCGAACCATTATTTTTTGTTTTCTATTCACCGAGTTCTTAGCAAGGGATCAAGAGGAAGGATAAGAGGGAGGAAATAAGAGGAAGTAAATGTGAGGCCAAAGGATTCTGGAATTATAAAATTATATGTATATAGAAAGATTCATCTAATGGAATTATTGCAAACGTCTTCAATGGTTAATTTAAATTGGATAAGTATTCCATTTTTTTTTTTTTTGTAAGTAAGAAGGCCATTACGACTTCAATTAAGCTTTTTCTGGTTAAACTTTCTCTCGATCTTTACGTAATTACTGACGTGTTCCACCTACGTTTGCAGATATATCTGTCTGTCTTCCTTTCTCTTTATCTTCTCCTGAATTTGTTTGCGTATGTTTGCTTTTATTTGAAAGGTTAAGGGACTCAAAAACTTTAAATGATATGTAAAAATCTTTGATCATTACACTCCAGACGTCTTAAGAATATTATTAGTATACATAGTATATTAGTATACATAATCATACCAAGTCAGGTATTTTAGGTGATTTTATATTGGAGTAGATCATTAACACCTTAATGAATCTATTTCTGATTAAACTTTCACTCGATCTTCACTTAATTACTGACATTCTTCAGCATACTTTCTCTTACATTCATATATGGACCTATCTGTCTGCCTTCCTATTTATTTATGTTACCGTACGTTTGTGTGTGCATGTCTGCCTATAGCCCGAGGGGTGACTGAACTTTTAAATTATCTGTGAGAGCAGTGCTACGTGTCAGGGATGTTGTATGAGTGTCTGGGTGTGAAAGGTGGAGGTGGTGCAGGAATAGCAACTCGTGTTTGTTAGGCCGCCATAGATCACCCTCGCTATCGTGTTGTCCCGTCCATTCACTTCACCCCCCACCGGCAGAACTGGTTACACCTACTGGGACACGGACATTTATTCTAATAGCCTGGACAAAGGTAAGCGTGTTGAACGGAGAGAAAGTAAGTGACAGGCTTACTGCTTTGTCTTTGTCTATCTGTCTGTCTGTCTTTCTGTCTGTCTGCCTGTCTGTCTATCTGTCTGTCTGTCTGTCTGCCTTTCTCTCTCTCTCTCTCTCTCTCTCTCTCTCTCTCTCTCTCTCTCTCTCTCTCTCTCTCTCTCTCTCTCTCTCTCTCTCTCTCTCTCCGACAAATGGTTTCGTTTAGTTAAAAAGTGGGCAAAAGTTTTTGTATTTATAAAAGGAAGCTGGCCAAAGACTATGGAAACTATTTGATTGCGGCTCTCTGAAAGTTTATAATGAAAGAATCCTGAAGGGATCAGCCAATACATATAGTTTTGATGGTACCTTGGTGCGCCTCAGTTAAGTGTTCAAGTCATAGGAAGTAGAAAAACAGAATCTGGTAGAAAGTTCCAGAGTTTACGACGAATAGGCATGAACGAGGGCGAATTCTTTTTAACTCTTTCTGTAGTAAGATGGACATAACAGAAAAGACAGGAAGTGGAAAGTTTTGTGCAGTATGATCGTGGCAGATCGTAGTTGAAAATGGTGACATAAATTTAGTTTTGATATACTGGTTAACATCTTGCAGTGTTAATAAAGCTGCATGTAATAGTGGTCAGTTAAGGCTATAAACAAAATTTCCTTAGTGTTCCTCTCATTTAGCACAGTATAAAGGAGATATAACTTTCTGGTTATATCTCAAGGTTATAGTTATCGATGTGTCTCAGGAAGGCAGTCACGAGTGCTGGAAGGCCAGAGGAACGTGAAGGAGTCCAGGATTACTGGAGATGAATGTGGCACAGTGGATGGGAGGGCTTTGAAGGGCTGAGGCTGATTGTAAGGGCAGGACACACGCATGCATTCTCTCTCTCTCTCTCTCTCTCTCTCTCTCTCTCTCTCTCTCTCTCTCTCTCTCTCTCTCTCTCTCTCTCTCTCTCTCTCTCTCGCACTCTCGCCATATAATCACGCTTCCAGTACTCACTGCCTCATTTCCCTGGCTCCTTTCACATCAATTCCTCTGCCTCTCTCGCATATTAATTCATAGGAAATGGCTCGCACCAGGACTATTATTATTATTGTTTCTAAGTTTAATCAATGATATTCTTGATGTTCTCTACTCTTATTACTTATATTATTGTCATTGCTAGCGTTATTATTATTATTATTATTATTATTATTATTATTATTATTATTATTATTATTATTATTATTATTATTATTATTATTGGTTTTGTTATTGCTGTTATCATGGTTGTTGTTTTTACTGTTGCTGTTGTTGTCGTCGTTGATGCAATTGTCAACATCCTTAACATTATCTTGCCTTGCATCTCCTGAGGCGAAGTTACGGAGAAGCTGAGTCATATGGAGTGAAAAAAATGTAAAGTTGGTAATTACTTTATGGAGCTGCGTGAATGTCTGCTCTCGTTAGTGGGAACCTTTTTCGTCTTTACATATGCTGTGGGAGGAATGACAAGAGTAATTTAATAAAGATAACAATAAGGTCTACTTGTGATATCTTTGATTTTCCCCGCAATTGCGTCGCTTAGTCAAGGAAAAAAAGAGAGAAACTGTAATTACTTGGAAATATAACAAGCCCGGATTTAAACCATCAATTAGGGAAATGTGCTCTTAGTTTTCTAGAATCGTTAATCTGCTGGAAGTTGTTTTCAGTATATTCTGTAAAGTTTGATTTTATTTCATGTAGATTGTGAGAAAAATACAACAAAAAATTTGAATCGTAAGGTAACAAAGGCAGCAGTAATCACGTATATTTCCTTTGTTTAATATACTCCCTTCCTCCCAGCTATTCCCGAATTTTAATTAATTTCCTCATTCTCATTTAATGTCTTCCATCTACTCCCTCAATATGATCTATCCCTCACCGCAGTCCTCCTCTTTCTCCTTTCCCCATCCTTCTCACCTACTCCCTCTTTCGCATCTATTCCATATACACCCTCACTATTTACCCCCCTCCTTCCTGTCTACTCAATACGACCTCACCACCACAGCAAGATAGCAAGAAAGAAACTAAACCCAGACACACTTTAAGTCTATTCATACTTTTGGAATAGATTTTAACATGCAGAATATACTTACCAATAAATAAAGGAAAAAAAAAACTTGGAAAAACGTAATCAGGTGGAGAGTTTCGGAGAGAGAGAGAGAGAAAAAAAAATAATAATACGAGCCAAATCTTTTAGTACCGAGGCAGAGATTTCCTTTTTGCATTATTACATTACAATATTTTCTTCCCCCACAGCCTACGTTTGGAAATTCGTATGTAAAATGAGGGGCAAGAAATTTCAACTTGGGGAGAGAGAGAGAGAGAGAGAGAGAGAGAGAGAGAGAGAGAGAGAGAGAGAGAGAGAGAGAGAGAGAGAGAGAGAGAGAGAGAGAGCGCGACAGAGACAGACTGTGAGATTGTGAGATTGTTGGTGCGTGTCTCGGTGTAGTTAGGATAATGAAAGGGGGAGAAGAGAGAGAGAGAGAGAGAGAGAGAGAGAGAGAGAGAGAGAGAGAGAGAGAGAGAGAGAGAGAGAGAGACTTACTGACAATTACGTGGACAAAGACATACCTAGAAGGAAATTACTGTAGACTCTTTCCATTGAGGGACGCTTTACCCTGTCACGAGCTGGGAAGATGAAACAGTCAGGCTGAAGATCAAGTGATTGACGAGAGAATGACGGAGATGCAATGCTAGTGTACGGAAGTAGGGAGGGAGAGAAGTAGGAGACACAAGAGTGAGTGTTTGAAAAAAATAGTACTGGGGGAAGAGAGAGAGAGAGAGAGAGAGAGAGAGAGAGAGAGAGAGAGAGAGAGAGAGAGAGAGAAGAAAAAAGTAGTGGTTTCCGAATTCCAAATAAAATTTAACGCATATTTACGATCGCACACTAATTTTGTCCTACCCTCCTGCCTTTCTCTCTCTCTCTCTCTCTCTCTCTCTCTCTCTCTCTCTCTCTCTCTCTCTCTCTCTCTCTCTCTCTCTCTCTCCTGGCATAATGATTTCATTAGTATTCCTCAACTCCCATTCCCTACGGGGTCTGAATACGAATCTATTTACGGCGTTGAGGCCTATTAGCGGAATGTCTGTGTGTGTGTGTGTGTGTGTGTGTGTGTGTGTGTGTGTGTGTGTGTGTGTGTGTGTGTTTAAGCATAGAACGATCGCTGTGCTATTATGTGGCGGAGAAAGAGCAGCAATTCCTTAAGTACAGTTGGAATGAACGAGAAAATTATACACGACCGGATCGGGTGAGTGCTTGAGTCAGCGGAGCGCCAAGAGAGACTATCATAAGAGGGAATAAAGAACATGAATGGCTTGGATCGAAGTGGCCTGAAGTGATGGACATGTGGGGAAGGAGGTGACGATGGCCCAGGAATTCTATCTGAAGGAGTGTTGTGGGGTGATGAAGACAGTGATGCAGAAGGTCATTATACAGCGTGTTAAAAGCATGATGGGCGTTGTGAAGCAGCTCAGGGACTTGCTTGAGATGTTTGAAAGTGCAAAGTGTCATTGGTCTAGTTTTTTGGACGTCTTGCTTCAGGGTAACGCCAGTGAAGCTGTTAAGGTGAGCGTCGCCTCTTCGTGTGAGTGAGAACAAAATGTTTTCTTTTTAGGAGAAAGGAGGAAATGTTCAGATTTGCATAACTGTGATTGCGTTAAGAATGTCGTTATTGATGAGTGATAATAATGATGATACTACTACTACTACTACTACTACTACTACTACTACTAATAATAATAATAATAATAATAATAATAATACTTCTATTACTATATTACCATAACTGTACAAAGCTTGCAGAAATTCCCCGTAAAGGGACTTATTAAAATGACCTCCGTCTCTTTCCAGGAACGAAAATACAGAGGGTTTCAAATTCCCTCGGTGTGTCCTTTCAAGTAGTCTTTTTCGATATGCAGAGCTCTTTTTAACCTGGTGAGATGTGTGACCCAGCCACGTGTCCTGACCAGAGATAATCAGAGAGAGAGAGAGAGAGAGAGAGAGAGAGAGAGAGAGAGAGAGAGAGAGAGAGAGAGAGAGAGAGAGAGAGAGAGACAGAGAGTGATGGAATTATACTTAAGAGACAAAAAGAGAAAAGGGAAACAGTGAAATAGCTTAGTTGATCACACCACCACACACTCGTACCGAACACTTCATATAACACATCCTAATTACATAATCTAATCTCTACCTGCTGCCTCTCATTAGCAAGATTATACAGCAGGTGGACCGATAGCCAGACTGTGCGAGAGAAATGGTAATGATATGATAACAGAATAGTGGAGTACACCATCACATACAATGAACAACTATCTCTGTTAATTCGTCACTAAACACATCCTAACTACACATGTACGCCTTTACCTGCTGCCTATCATTAACACGGATGAAGGGCAGGGCTTGTTCACCTGTCCGTCTGTACATAATAGGCACAGGGCTTGTATTCCCTCATAGCCATGCTGGAGAACAAGTCAGGGCGCGGCGGGAGGTGGGAGGAGGTCAAATGAGTGATGGAGCCATAATTCGCTGCCTCATCTTAGCCGCCACATACATCAGGGGTAGGAAGGGGAGCGTGGGGCGGGGGTGGCTGGGAAGGGTGAGAGACGGTATAGGAAGCAATGCCTCCAGGTATCAGTGGGCTGGGTGTGTCCTTTGATGTTTAAAGGTCTTTCTTTGGATGCTTCTTCCTGTAGTAGTTCGTTCTTTGTTGGCGTGATGGAAGAGGTTGAGAGAGAGAGAGAGAGAGAGAGAGAGAGAGAGAGAGAGAGAGAGAGAGAGAGAGAGAGAGAATGTTTTTTTGAAAAGTAAAGTTTTTATTAAACTAAGTGACCAAGATAACCATGAATATTAAAACTTCCTCGTATCTAGTGTTTAATTTAATTTTAGCTCCATTTTAGTTTCCTTTTGTGGCTCAAAAGTATTTAGCGCACAAGTGAGGAAAACTTTTCATGACATATACATCACCCTTTTCATCTCGCACAAAATTTGCTGCGAGAAAAATAAAAAGTGAATACGAGCACATGAGTTTCCTGCCGACTCCCCGTCATCGCATATTCCATCAGCGCCAACCTGTCCTCATCAAGTGCTGTCTTTGATCACCGCCTTCAGCTACCTTTGTGAAATGCTTATATGTTTTTTTCCTCCCAGGGGCCGCGATGACGGGTTTTCTTTAGCGGGACCGAGAGAACGAATGGGGCGGGCTTGGGTGGTGAGGAGAGCCGGGTCACGTTGGTGAAGAGGCCCCTGCTCACGCTACAAAGAGACAGAGGGACAAAAGCGAACACAGCCTTGGGGTCTGAAGCGTTCTGCTACAAAGATCACCAATACTCGAGCTGCAACTGGAGTACGTTTTTCTTTTCTGCCGAAGAGTTAGACTCAGAGAAGAAAGAACAACGAACGGTTTTCTTTTGCCTCTTCTTGTATCGGTCTATCTTTCCATTTCTTTTCCTTTCTCTATAAAGCTGTGGGCGTGTGTCAGGTAGTAATGTTAGTCTCAGGAAAGAAAGAGCAGATGAATATTCTAATCTCCGTATTCATTGGTGAGTCTATCTGTCCGTCTCTCTTACTTCATATTCATGATATTCAGCAGAAGTCTTCCTTATAGTGATCAGAGGAAGTAATGATCGCCTTTCTCGTGAGTGATGTCCACAAAAGCGGCCATTGTCATCTACACAGATGCACCGGCCCGTGGCTCCTTTTGAAGATCAAGAAACAATCCTCATCGCTGGGCGCAGTGATGACTTTCTTATGCTCGTCCAGGAAGAGAGTCTCATCAATGGGTAATATGTTCAAGCTGCTTGGATGCTGTAAAAACCAAATATTGAAGTTACGACACAGCAATAAAATGCAGAACTATAAAATAAACTATATGTCATGCTTCCTAAGACTGAATCTGTAACCTGGACGAGGTTTTGCAGTAAGGTACGCGGTTAGTTGTGGAAGAGAAGAACGCTGGAGTGGAATAAAGGCTTTAATTTTGTTCTCTGGTTATTGCATATACATGAATGCATAAAATATGACTAGATATTGTTTTACAACAATGTTGTGTTTAATTAAAATAATATTGAAATTAAGTAATATTAAAATCAAATTTGGCACTGGTCAGACTTTATATAGATTATGCTGTGCAATATTATAGAGAAGTAATTAATAATATATTAAGTAGAATGATAGAAAATACTTTCAGGCAACTCACGATGCAGTGATACTAAATTGAGGACAGCACTGAACAAAGATCCAAAGGCAACCGTTTTGCACGCCGAAGCAGGACACTTGCTATGGTCCAGGAATACTTGATTCAGGTTGGAAGGTTAGCTTTCATGTGCAGGACGAGCAAGCAGAAATGTTTTAGGACTTGCGAGTCTTTCTTGGTATTCGATAATAAAATTTTGAATAGATTCGTTGTTTGAACGTTCGTGTTACACAAGATTAATTTTCTCTGATTTTGTTCGTGCGAAATTAAAGGGATGGGCTTTGCATTTTTGTTGTTTTTGTTGTTGTTGTTGTTGTGTGTGTGTGTGTGTGTGTGTGTGTGTGTGTGTGTGTGTGTGTGTGTGTGTGTGTATGTGGTGTGTGTGTTTCATGCTGATCTTTTAAGTCTTCCTATCTGTTTAAGTTGTCATGGTTGTAATGGTGTGTGGAAGGCAAAGCTCCGGAAATCGCTTGGTGTTATGTTTTAACCATTGATGCTATAATGTAATCATTGTAATTGATATTTAGTAAGCCAGTGGTTGCAATAAGGAAACAATGTGGCAGCTTTCCTTAGAATCTTCCCTTTTGTTTTATCTTGTCATGTGAAGTTCGCCAAGAGGGATCTGTTTTGATGAGCCGCGTTAATAAGTCAAGCCTGCGTGCGTGGTTATCCGTTTTCCAGGTTTGAGTCCAAAGAAGAGGGAAGCTTCCTTGGACCGCCACGTGTCTCCCACAAACATGTTTACTATATCAGAGAGAGAGAGAGAGAGAGAGAGAGAGAGAGAGAGAGAGAGAGAGAGTCAGTCAGTCAGTTACTTTGATTAGTGTCTTGATTAGTAGTTGATGGTACAATATATGACACTCAGCATTACACTTCAGCTTAAGTGTGGTATCGTACTGGGTCACATGGACACTCGCTCAGGTTGATGGCACTTCAACGCCGTGCCAGACTCAAAGCATGGATGAATATAGATGAATACGGCAGCTCTTTATGCACCAAGTACCTTTCATGTCTGCGGCGTTTGCGAAATTAATACATGATAAACAAAAAGGGTGAGTGGGGTGCGGCGCTTGTCCTCCCGGTGAATTGTAGCCGACCTTTGTCTTTTACGAGGTAGCTACAGGTCACGTACCTCTTCTATTGCGAGGACGTCCGCCTTGTGCCGTTATGAGGGTAATGTTTTATTCAGATGTCATTGTGTACGAGTCTGCATTGCCTCTTTTGGATCCTTTCTGCAGAGTCCTTTACCTGAAGTGCTTTTGAGTACTTCCATTGTTCCTGCGCGCGCAACCACACACACACACACCACACACACACACACACACACACACTCACACAAGACACACACACACACACACACACACACACACACACACACACACACAGGTAAAGATAAATCGTTCTGAGTGTTAGAAAGACAATATTTTCTCACTTCTGACCCTCGGATAAAAGTCCCTCGTGCGTGACTCAGTAATGGAATCTCGCAGGTGTAAATTCTGCACCAGGAGCGAAAAGTGAAGCTCCTGCCAACATTATAACCGTAAATTCGGCGGCCTTCGGGGATTCCTTCTCGACTTTTTGGCGGGAAAACGTATGGCCTCTGTGCTGTGTGTGGCTCTGCTTCTGCTGCTAATGCGTGGTAATGGTAACTGACTAGCATGGAGACTCGCGTGGTGGAAACCTTCACTAAGTCTTAAAACAGAAGGCATTTGAGGTTTTTGTTTCTGTGCGTGTATGACAGAAATGCAGCTCATGCAGGATAGTTTATGCTGTTGTCTCCCCTTGTCTCCATTTATCTCTGCAGCTCACGTCGTTCATTTCATACACAAAATATGCTTAGTGTCATAATATTCAGCACTCTTCAAGGACTTCTGGCAATTGTTGGCGAAACTGTTACGTTGTTATGCACTCCTGAACCTTGGCGTGTATGGGACAGGGACGCCGTGACAGGTTGAGGAACACTGATTACACCTCTAGAATGGCGCGAGTGGACGGCTGTAGTTTGTTTGCTTGATGACATGGCAGGTGACGCCTCACTGATTGCATGTTGACCAGCTAGGCCTGGCAGGCAGCTGTGGTGATATGGTAAACCTTGACATGGATTCTCGTTTGCAATTATATTAATTTCCCAACTGTTATCCTTGAAGTGGTCAGTGCTCCGGCTTTCCCTGTTAACCTAACGGGTCTAGGAATCTCTCTCTCTCTCTCTCTCTCTCTCTCTCTCTCTCTCTCTCTCTCTCTCTCTCTCTCTCTCTCTCTCTCTCTCTCTCTCTCTCTCTCTCTCTCTCTCTCTCTCATGCGCCTCTAAATCCACTACAGGACATAGGGCTCTCCAATCTTGGCCGTTCATCTCTGTCACTTACCTGTCTATTCCAAGCCACTCCAGCAAATATACTCGTATATTATGTCAGAATGCGCCAGGGTCACATGCAGATCAGAGAGAGAGAGAGAGAGGAGAGAGAGAGGAGAGAGAGAGAGAGAGAGAGAGAGAGAGAGAGAGAGAGAGAGAGAGAGAGAGAGATAATCATATTTTTTTCCTTCTCCTCCTCCTTCTCCTCCTCTTCCTCCATCTCCCCATCCTTCTTAAGAACATTCCTCTATATTCTTCCTCGGCATCCTCTTAGTCCTTGTCTTCCCCCAACTTGCTTTCCACTATTTTTTCTCATTTCCATGCGGTGCCTCAGAGTTCGTCACCAGACACGCATTTCTGTTCATTGAGGCATTCCTTACGTGCATTCCTCAGCAAGTATTGGAACGTTTTTCATTCTTCGCAGACAAACGTGTGCTGGGCAGAGGCAGAAACAGAAGCGGTGAGGTGTGTTGCTCGTTCTTTTTTGTATGTGTGTGTGTGTGTGTGTGTGTGTGTGTGTGTTTCAAAGGCGTTGTGTTTTAAAAATGTGCTTAGTGTTGGACTTTCTTTCTTGTTTGTTATTTTCGATCTTCTGTTCGTCTCTGAGAATCCGGGAATTTGAACCGCATTTTTCTCCTTGGTTTCATCTTCTTGTTCATTTTTCTCTTCCTCCTCCTCCTCCTCCTCCTCCTCCTCCTCTGTCGTTATCATCATCCGTCTCTTCCTCCTTCTCTTTTTCATCCTACTCTTTTTTTTCTTAATTTCTTCTTCCTCTTATCTCCTCTCCTCCTCTCCTTTCCTCTCCTCTTTCCTTCTGTCCTTTCCTCTCCTCTCGTTTCTTCATCCTCCTCGTTCATTTTTCTTTCCCACCACCTGCCTGAAAGATTTCCAATTTTCTTCTGTTCTCCCTTATTTTTCATTACTTACTACCCTCCTGTCTTTCGCCGCTCCATCTACTGCGTCACCTCTTAACTTGGAGCAGGAAAGCAGGCACCGTAAATCAAGGCCGGAATCTCTGTCCCTCAAGATCCATGAATTTCTCGGGGATGGATGAGGAGGAAGCGCCGCTGGGCAAGAAGGTTAAAGCAATATGCGAGGACGCTGATAGGAGGGAAGGGATGGATGGACAAACTAGGGTAAGGTGGAAAAAAAAAGTTCGAGAGATTTGCAGTAAAAAGGAATGGGGAAAAAAGGGATACGGGGGGAATTAAGAGGAAAGGGATGGAATGTGCAGTGGAAATAAAGGGGGAAAAAAAAGGAGAATGAGAGGAAAATGAAGAGGGAAGGGATGCAATGTGCAGTAAAAAAGGAATAAAAAAACGAAAGGAGAATGCGAGGAGAATAAAGAGGAGAAAGGGATGGAGGTAAAAGAAAGAGCGAGTCTGAGAGGTGTGAGAAACGAAAATGAAAACAAAGAATGGGTGAGAACAGGAGAAATAAATAGTGAGTAACGGTGAAGGCTTAAAAGGAACAGTGATAATAAAAGGA
>NC_087158.1:25279539-25289539 GCF_035594125.1 Scylla paramamosain | reverse complement strand
TTACGGGAACCTGTCTCTGTCCACACCTAATAAATGCATCCACACACAAACAGCATAATACGAAAGCCCCATTAGCCCAGCAAACAGCTCACCCTTTACGAGAAGCACTAACGCACATCACAGCCTCATCACGGTGCAGATCTTGTACCGAGTCACGAGTATAATGTTGGCAGGCTGAGATGATGCACTTATTGACGTAGGAAATAAGTAGGAAAGGACAGGCATAATGAAGTATGGTATGTATATATATAATGTTATGTTATTAGTCTCATATACTGTATGTAATGTTAAATTCTCATCTTAGATATGTGGCTCAATATTTACTTGTATGTGAAATATGTGTCTGGCGGTGACTTTTTTTTTTTTTTGTGAACTGTTGTATTTGTGTGTTAGGCTATTCTTTCTTATATGTCTCCGCATCTATTTATTATTATGTGTGACAGCTCCCCTCCCTTCAAACAGTGTCCTAGATAGAGTGGTGAGGACGTTAGGCTTAACTTTGTCATACCCTTATTCATGCGCTGGACAGGCCCTCATGCATTCTTCATTTCTCTTCCTCCCTCACACGTTGCCTCGTTCCGCTTGCATTGCTCATGTGAAGTTTTCGTCCTGCCATCAAAATGTACATTCTGATTTGAATTTTTTGGTTCTAAGAATGCAATTTCTGTTTTTGTATTGATTTATCAAAGGATGCGTTTATTTATGCTATTAGTTATTCAATTTTTTTTTTATTTATCTGACGAGGAGGATATTTTCAACTTTATGTTCTGTTTGTTCTCCTGGTTGTGTTTTTCCTCTAGAGGAATTACATATGTCCTAAAGATTTTCCCCTCACCTTCAGTGATATATATTCCCCCAGCGGTGTTGTTTCATGCAATATTTTCAGCAGGGTGCGTACAACAGCGTGCAGTGCAATCAGTGCAGCACACCTTGACGTCAGGCTGGGATTGCTAAGTGACCGATACACTTGGGAGGTTTGTTGTCGGCTTTCCTCGCGCCGCTCACTTCAGGATCAAACTTTATGGGTGCAGCTGCTCATATGCAAATATTGTTAAAGCATTGTTTATTCCCTATGCTACCGAGGCATGATTTCGGTGTTGTTATAGAACTATGTTATAGAACTAGCTGGGAATACTGTTTGTTTCTGGTAACACTGAACATTTCATTGTTATATATTCGTGTAAGAGGGGCACTGGCCAAGAGAAACGAAAAGAAAAAAAAAAAAAAAGGGCCGCTTAGGTGCCAATCCTTAATGAAAAGCTAAATGGATTATCCAAGGAAGAAGGGAATACAGAAGCAGGCAGGGAGTTCCAGGGTTTACCAGTTTATATTATTGCTATTTTTTTAAGAACGAGTTAGGAGGCTGTACGTGGAAGTTATGCTTATACTAGGTAAAAATAGTGGTGAAAACAAAAAAAAAAGCATTCGTCTGTCAAAGTGAGACGTATGTAACTCCAATAAATATACCACGAAATTCCTCCGATAACAAGCTTGCGACCTAACACCACTACCCTGTCAAATATTCATTGCCACTCCCATTTCTCCTGATCTATTCTCTTCTCTTTGACAGCTCCCTCTCAGTACACATGTCAGATGAAAGAAAAAAAATATGGCAGTCTCTTTCCGTTTCACATATGCACCTGTGTCAGATCGTTGGCATTCCTTTTCTTACCTGTCACACGGATACAGTCACCCATTTCCCCATTGACTCTTGTCACCAGGCCAGAATAATTATTGGTAATCTACTTAGTATCTAATCAGCTCTGTTTCACTGGTTGCCTCTAAAGTCGCTACATCAGTTAGATCTTCTGGAGATTGTACTTGTAATATTTGGCTTAGATTCGTGAGAAATATCGTAATAAAGACAGTGGTGCTTTGAAAGGAATGTAGAAAAAGATGGCACTTGAAAATGGCGAAAGAAAGAAAATATACAAAAACTTAACGTAACATGTGCTTGTAGAATTTTATTCAGGTCTGCACGAGATGGTCACAAACTGTCAAGATGTCGACTTGAAACGTACGTGTGTAGAAAAAAAAAGAAAAAAAAAAACGAAAAAGAAAAAAAAAACACGAGCAATAAAAATGGCACATGAAAGAATGTTGAAGGAAAATTTTTACCTAACCACCTAACCAAACATAATTTTAATTAACATAGCGTAAGCTTCCTGTGACTGATATACACACGGACACAAACAAATTTTTCACACCTGGTAATGAGTGAGATAGGCCGCAAGCAAGAGGATCCACTGCTATCAAGACTTGAGATATCTCCGGATGTATAATTATTGTAAACCAAACAGACAAAATAACTCGCACAGTTAATGAGATGCCAACGTATTTGAATGATGAAAGGAAATATTTAGAGTGTAATCATCTTCCTCCTGCATGAAGGATTAATATTGGCAGTGTAGTTAATGATGCACGGCGGGGGGGTGGGGGGACGGAAATCACAGGCCTCGGGGTAATTAATCGCGCATATTTTTAACACTTTAAAGAAAACTGTGAATACTACAAATGAAAATTTTTGTAGGCTGGACTACCGCAGCTGTGTGCGGGGCTTGATTGGCTCAGAAAATGGTAAAAAATGTTGCGCGTTGCTGCAGGGTTGCTGATTGTGTCCAGAGCACTGCAAAGGATATCTGTCTATCTATTTGAATCTGTATTTCAACTGTATATATATATACACACACATACATGTAGATATAAACTCTGCAAGCAGTTGAAATTTCTGGAGTGTGGCGTGGGGAATGGGTGTGAGGTTTCTGCATTCATGGCCTCCAGAGACTGAGTTTCCCTGAACTCACCAACGCGTTATTTGCTCCCCGTGCTTCACTTAATTGAACTGGGGCAACATTTTTTTTATTAGTTACACATGCATATGTTTAGTTGTGATACCACATGCTTCATTAAAGTATGAGGAGCCAGAGCAGGTCCGATAAACAATCTTTCATGAATGAATAAATTTCTTTAGTATGGGTGAAAATGTAAAGAGCTTGAGGCCTGCACATAACTATGTTTAAATAAATAGCAAGGGTTTTAAACGCATAAACTTTAGTGTTAAGAATTCGCGTCTTGAAATTCTGGTAGGAAAAAGGGGGGAGGGGTGAGGCAGAGCTGCACAGTGCGGCGAGACCCACGCAACACCTAGAGCGTCCTGGTGGTGTCCTGAAGCCTTGCATGCAGTGTCCGGCTTGACATGATGGAATCTGCTCTTGAAAACTGTTTTGCTTACACACACACACACACACACACACACACACACACACACACACACACACACACACACTGGATCGTATGAACGGTTATTATGTTTTTTTCAATCATTAATACAAAATCAAAGTTTTAAAGTCTTTATCCTCATGTTATTTTACTGCACCCAGATATGTGTAGAAATAATTACTCCATACAGAGGTATTTAATAATGTTCTCTTAAGTTGATTATTGTTACAAAACTTGTGCGTGGTTGAGTTTCAATGAGCATGAAATTTATTGATTTATGAAGTATTATTTATATAATTTATGACCTGCGTGTTTTATAAGGTTGCTGTGATGGGACGCTGATGGTCGCCTCAGGTCTGTGCCTGAGTGAGTGTCCTTTTGTTTATTTTCTTCATTTATTCATTAATTTTCATTATGGGTGTGTTAATTGAAGGGCCACTACCTTGATATAGTGTTTCGTTCAAACATTCACACTTTACATTGTACAAGAAAGATTTTATATCGAACAATCGCACATCCATCATTATTGTAACGATACAGAAGACGGCATTGTGTGCGCCAGACCTTCTCCCTTAACACTAAGTCCCACACGCCCAGGTGGGAGGGCAGTGCTTTTTTGCAGCGTTCCCTGCTCCCTGCACTCCACTGACGTTAATAGGCCAAGTATATATGATACATTAGACTTTAATCGTAACTGAATTCTCTGATGAAAAAAATCGAGTTTAATTGCAATTGATTGACATCCATGAAGGTGAAGGGAAACTAAACTAGAAGTGTTCAGGAGAGCATTTAAGATTCACTTTACCTTACATTCCTGTTAAATTTCATTTACTTTAGTACACAATTTATACGTGATGAGTTTGACTGTAATTGTTATTAATGTACCTATAAAAAAATGTTCTCTAATTACAATTAACAGACCTCTATGAATATGAATCAAAGCTTGGCTAGAAGCAATTTGGAGAAGGACGTGCACTGGCCTGGCCTCGCCCTTACACCACTCCTTTAGTTCAGCGGACTGCAGCTTCTCAGAGTTGTGCCACAGCTCTGCTTCTCTTCCTTTTGCCTTCCCTTGAACATTAATGAGTTTCTCGGTTATTTGTCTGCTAAAATAATACCGTAGATGAAGCGAACATTACCTTGTGTTTGCTACTGTTACACGGCTATAATTCCTGACCAAAACAATTGAGTTTAAACTGCCACAAGAAGCATGGGAGGGCAGCTAAGGGCTATTGTGTTTGTTTTGCATTTTAAAGCCCCATGGTAAGATTCCGGGGATTTACGCCATGGATGGATGTAACTCAAATGGCAAACTGCTCACTTGGCATGCCAGAGAGGAGACCGCGAGCGTTGCAGCCGGGTCTTGTTGCCACACACACCATGGTGTGCTTCCCAGATATTTGTACTTTCCACGGTATGGCCTTCCTGTTCCGGAAATTCCTGTTGTAACCATGCCAGGTAGCCATGAGGGAGAAACTGGTAGTTAAGGGCTTGCAGAGGTCATTAAAAAGTCAAACATATATACTCTCTCTAAATTATCAGGCTTATTTTTTAGGTCAGTCATTTGATTAGACATTACATACCTCGTAATTCAGTTTTTAGTCTTATTTATGGACAGTATAATAATAATAATATACGAGCATCTATCAATGAAACTCTTTAAAGTAAAACATAGTGCTCGCTCAAAATATCTGATTCATTCTCAGGTCAGGTAGTTGAGAAGTAGGCATTGCATAATTCATAAAGTTATTTTATACCTTCTTAGGAAAAAAAAGTATTGTAATAATCTCTATTTTAAGCGCATAACAACACTCACAGAGCCGGGCACTCACAGGCTGAAGGTCATGTAATAATAATGGCAATAATAGAAACTGTAAAAATGAGGCAGAGGGAGGCCTGCACGACGGACGGGACTGGACAGGACTGGATGATCGCGAGAAAAGCAAAGCAGGTGTCTGGGACTCTTACCCTCATTTAGCGTGTTACTTAGTCACCGCTCGTCCGCACCGTCTTCCTCCCCTGGTATCTGACCCACTCTCCCTCCTTACATGGCTCAAGCGCCGCCCAGCCACCCCGCCTCTGCCTGCTGTGCCACATTGCTACACGTGGCGCGAGGTGGTGGCAGGAGCGGCTAGAGTTTATGACCTTACCTTCCAATTAACAGTGGCAGCTGGGGGAGTACAGGTGTGGCTGTGAAGAAGGGCGAAGTAATTGTTGCGATGCTGCTTAATAAGTGCTTGTTAATGTGTGATTAGGTTGTGAGGTAAAGGTTTTGTTATTTATTTTGTGATATGATTATGGCATTTATTTCGGATGGTGTTATGTACACCTTTTTTTTATTTCTAATCTGCATTTCATCTACCTACCTGTCTGTCTTCCTGCTAACCAGCGAAGGGACAGTGAATGAAGTTGTTGTTTTCCATAATTTTCTCTTTGGCACTTTTTTCATGATTTTTAGCATGTTAAAAACAGCATATTTTAGATAACTTCCACAAAATTCCAATGAAAGATTTTATCGATGAAAATCTCAACCTCTGTTGAAATAACAAGTGCTGCCAAGACCTTGAAGAATTCTGAGATATATTGGTGAGAATTTCCTTGCTTGTTCATGTCAGGCGAGTCCGTGGCCTGGTTTTCTGGGATTAGAGGCGGCGGGATGGAAGCTTCGCCACGGGATGATCTAGTGTCAGACTCGAAGTCATCCTTGGAAGGCAGTGTCGCTTCCTCTTCAGTAAATTAATCAGTCAGTTTATCTAACTATCTATCTATCTATCTATCGCAAATTAAGTTTTCCATTCCTTTATGTTCATATCCCATTACCACTGAGCCTTGACTCGCTCGTTGGGCGCTCGAGTGGTGTCCTGAAGGGTCCAGTGTTACGCAAAATTAGATCGTATTTTTTTTGTGTTTATTCTTATCGTAATATGCTCAATGGCGTAATGGAGAAGGCAGACAGAATTGTCCTGGGAGTGATGCTGCAAGGTTTGGGAGTGTTATGATGCTGCAATGGACGCTTAACAGACACGGTGGCTTCTTGAAAGTGACCTGGATCTGTGGAGCACATCAAGGTACTTGTGGTTTGCTGGATTATGTGAAAGGTGGGCATCTGGCGCGTTACGAATTGATGCCATGATTGGTGAATACCTGCAAAAAAAAAAAAATACTGCGGGTAATAACTACTATTTCTACACACCAGTTGAGATGACTATTAGAGGGAGTACAGACACATCACATAGGAGGGAGTTCCCGGTCCCTTCGATCCGCATCTCCTATTCGCCTTTTGCGGTGTGCAGGGAATACCGTGGCAGCATTCTTCTGACTCCACGGCACTGTGCGCCCTCGCACGCTTTTTGGTAAATTATCGAATATGATCGACGGGTGAGCGTGTCAGTGTTCTACGGCATCAGTCATGTCTGGTCAAGAAATACAAACACTTTAGTTCTCAATGCAGTGTATGTGTGTGTGTGTGTGTGTGTGTGTGTGTGTGTGTGTGTGTGTGTGTGTGTGTGTGTGTGTGTGTGTGTGTGTGTGTGTGCGTGCGTGCGTGCGTGCGTCCGTGCGTGAATGCGCGCACTCACACTCTTCAGGTTCATTCACAAGCATGGGAGTTTTTATACATGATGGTACACTCGTTCGCTCACGTGATTCTCTCTCTCTCTCTCTCTCTCTCTCTCTCTCTCTCTCTCTCTCTCTCTCTCTCTCTCTCTCTCTCTCTCTCTCTCTCTCTCTCTCTCTCTCTCTCGTATTTATAACCATCCAAAAATCGCTCCTAATATTTTTAACCTTCAACTTCTCCTTTCTTCTGTGTCCCATAACTCTTCCTTCTCCTCCGTTACGCGATCCATCTTTGTCAGGAGCTGTCCGCCACGCCCTCAGCGCGACAACAGCTAAAGTGAAAGTCTTGTCCTCATAACTCTATATTCCATTTATGTCTATATATATATATATATATATATATATATATATATATATATATATATATATATATATATATATATATATATATATATATATATATATATATATAAACAAACACACACACACACACACACACACACACACACTGTATTTACTGTATATACTGCAGGACAAAGATCCGCCTGCAGTCCCTTCTATGAGTCAGTGCCCCGTGCCATTCCCGATTAGCGGGGCCATTGAGTGTAAATTGAACATGGTTGAGCGCCGCCTGATAAGCCCAGGCGCTCTTGTGGTTTATTTTTCTCTGAAGTTTTGTTTAATATAATAATAATAAAGATCCCAAATCATTGTTTATGGGTGTTTGATAAGTAATGGGATGATAATTGCTTTTTCTGTCCTGTTTTGTTTCGAACGTTGTTGTTGTTTCATTGCAACATAATTTCAAGAACCCTTTCTGGCTCATACATTGCGAAAATAAATGTGTCAGTATCTCATGAACCTTCCTTGTTGCATCTGTGAAAACATTCACTAGTGTGCCCGGCCTCGCGTGGGGCCTTTCATCACTTGGCATCTTTGGGCAAAGAAAACATCACTTGTTCTTTATGATGCTGAGCTTTTACTTACTGACATGTTGTGTCTAAGCAGGACAGTTGCTTATAGAATTGTTCAGGTTGGTCCTCACCAATCCTGTCGGGACAGATTTTTGACCTGACCATTCATTTGTAAACCTTGAGTCTGGGATGTGTTCAGACAGTGTTTACTCTCTATTAGCGGCACGGTGACCTTATGGGCGTGAGGCAATTCGGTGTTGATGATAACAGCAAGAACGCGAGAACAAGAACTGGTCGCGGCCATCGCCCTAATCTTACCTGGTGAAATACTGCTGCTGTGGTTCCTTTCCAATTATGTTTGGTGGAGCCTTGCAGTGATTCCCGAGCGGCCAACACACGGTAACTCATTCATTATAATTAGTGAAGCTCCTAAAGACGACGCAAACGTTTGGTAGATAGTCTTTCGGTCATGTTGAGATGAACCAAACCAGTATTTTGTGGGAAAAAACTGAGCAGTGCTGGCATACGAAAAGGGTACGTGGGCGATACCCATGAGAGGCGGCCCCACGGAAAGAGTTTTGCCACTGCCCCTCTGCCTCCGTGTTCTCAAGGTAGAGACACGCCCAAGGGAGTGTATGTGTGTTGCCTTTCTTGTGTTGCTTGTATGTGCGTGTTTGTTTTGGCGGTGAAAGCTTCAGTGTTGACTCAGAGATGTTATGTAATGGAAGATGACTTAATACTGGTTTATTGGTTTGTGTGTGTGTGTGTGTGTGTGGAGAGATAGAGAGAGAGAGAGAGAGAGAGAGAGAGAGAGAGAGAGAGAGAGAGAGAGAGAGAGAGAGAGAGAGAGAGAGAGAGAGAGAGAGAGAGAGAGAGTCAAGGTTGGATTTGTTCATGTATTGGATATATGGTGTGGAGTGCAGTCGTAATTAGGTGTGAGTGAATTATTTAGTATGATTAAGTGAATATTTATATAGTATTAATAAGTATACCTGCATACTGTGATAAATAAACTCTATCTGTCTACATACCTTTCTATATAACTATGTGTCTGTTTCTCTCTCTCTCTCTCTCTCTCTCTCTCGCGGAAAGGTATGTGGCAGTGCTGAAAGCCGTGGCGCGCCTCCCTGCCCTATCTAGCTCTCCGGCATGTACGCTCATAAATGTGCTGGTTGTGTATCATAAAGTGAGATACTCGTACATATTTAAGTCCTTTGCCTCAATTTTTAGAACGTATCATCATATTTTGCTTGAACCTTGAATCCAAAAGCGCTGCAGGGAAAGTGAGGGAAGGGAGAGGAGCAAGGCCTTGTCACGTTTCTCTGGGTCAGGATGGTTCTGCAGCGTGTTCCTGTATTGAAAGGGCAGAGGAGTTGGTGAGTCAGGGGCGATATCCTGTGCTTCTTTGGCTCATATTCTTAAACTCTTGGGGATCTCTTGACGACTGTTTTCAAAGGCTACAGAAATTATTAGTCGTGATATTTTCCCTCTGACGGTGCAAAGGAATTGTTAAAACTATGACTAGAAACATGAGAACACCCTTGAAAATCTCACTGAACTTTACTGCAGCCTGGTAAAAGTATCCGAGACTATTTTGAAAGGCCATGGAGTTGATTGGTCTGGGTTTCATTATATTGTTTCCCCACTAATTGTGCAGAGGCATTATTAATGAAAACACAACCGAAGACCCCAGTGACTTCTACTTCAGACTACTTAAAATATTTGAGATAATACGCTGTAACATTTGAGAATATGATCCTTATTTTCGTGTATTATTCTTTTAATGTCAGAGGGGCTCATGCCAAGGCGACGAAAATGGAAATAAAATCCAGTGTATTCGTCAGTCCTGTGTTGTATGCTATGGATATGCCTGTTTTCTCGCATTTTTTCAGGGTAGTCCATTGAATATTTGCTGTCAGGATGATGTGGTGGAGGTATCACTACTGTGTGCATTACCCTCATCGCAGGGTACACGTGTCCATTTAAACTAATTATGGACCTCTGTTCAGATGAATTGTAATAGACATGTGCTTTAATCCAAGTTTGTGGAATAAATCGCTATGTTAATCAACATATCACGAATACATGGTCCAGTACTTCCTTGACTACTCCAGAAAGCGATTGTGCTGGTATAATTTACTGTGATAGTGCTTGACTAATTATCTCAACAGTTTGTCATTACCACACGATCAAGGTTTAGAAAATGTATATATTCCATTTCTGTATCTAGAATTATATCTAATATATGCAACAGCATCCGCAGCGGATTGGTGTATAGTTAGTGGCGTGATTAGAAGCAGTATGCGTGCATT
>NC_087158.1:25272039-25277039 GCF_035594125.1 Scylla paramamosain | reverse complement strand
GGTCACTTGTCCATGAAATATTTATATCCCGTCCGTCATAAAAAAAAGCCGGCAGTCCAGCAATAGCCACCTGTTGTGCAACCGCCGGGCAAAGAGGCTGCGGCAGGGAAACTTGGCCCGCGCTGTCAGCCAGGATGTGTCAATACCCGACTGACTGTTTTATGCGACGCGGACAGATGAATCGTGACCTTCGTACAGAATTGAAGTTTGTACTATTCAAGCGACGACAGGCTTCTTTATTCATAACTTCTCTTTCAAGGTTAAATTCATTGGCTTCACAAAACAGGTGATGACAAGATATATTTAAGCCCGCATAGCAAGGTGAGACAAGCGGGTGGCGGTGTGACACAAAAAGTGGCGATGACTTGGTATTACTAGTTTGTGCATGATGACTTGTGAGGCTTTCAGTAGACTGTACCAAATTTAGTTTTCTTTTGTGTGGTGGTGTGTGGCTGAGGGTAGAAATTTAGAAGTGACATAATTTGTAATGTGGAGATGATAGTGGCGTATGGTGTGACTTAGAGATATTAGTGTGGAAAGTGTGAGATGGTATACATTGTGGTAGGGACAGTGGTAATACTACGTGAAGAGGTGGTGTGGAGGATGTGACTAAAGGCCAGACTGATCCGACTAAAATCATAGTGTGGAGGTGGGCGGTGGCGAGTAGTAATTACAGGGCAGCGCAGGGAGGCAGGCACAGAGGGTGTGGTGGGTAGACAGGAGGAGGAGAAGGAGGTGGAGGTGGAGCGGTGTTGTAACTAGTGTGGCATGCCTGGGACCGGTATACGCTGGAGCTACAGTGGTGGTGTGTAGTACAGCTAGCGTGGCAGGATATGGTATGGGTGTGGCGCTAAAGAAACTGTGAATCATGCAAGTAGTAGTGGAGAAGGAAGAGTTAGGTTTTCAGGTGGTGTGGCTGTGGTGATGGTGTGGCTGTTGAGCGTCCGGTTTAGCATGGGTGTGGCGTCGATAACCCCTCCACCTTGCCTGTCCGCGTTTGCATGTCAAGCAATATACTAACGCTTATCCACACTCACTTCACATTCGTCTCATGCAATCTCCTATGTACACTATCTTTAGTCTTGTCTCTACACGTGCCTAGCTCATAGATCCGTATTCTGTAACGCTCTGGGCTCTCGTAAGGGTTATTCTCAAGTCACACATAAATTATTAGTCGTGTTTTCATTTCTTTTTTTTATTTTGTCCATTATTCTTCCATGTTCATATTGGGTCGATGTTCTTCATTGTTCTTCACCACAGATGTTTTTTTTTTTTCATTGATGGTGGAAAATCTTTGTTAAACTATCATTTAGAATCACACGAACATTCATGAAAATCTGAATAACATTAAGATAAAACTGTGAATTGTTTAGAAATGCAAGCGTCAGTTTCCCTGTCTCATGAGCTGCCAGACACGCACAAGCAGCAGATATGTTTATCCTCATCAGGCGATTTATAATGAAATGCGCAGTTCCATACAAAATAAGAGGCATATAATAGTAAAGGCAAGGGCTCCATCCCACCACCCCCGTTTAATAAAAATATCAAAAGGAAAAAGAAGAAACATGACCTACATTTTAAATTCGAAAGTTTTACAACGAATTTTTTTTATATATTTGTTAGTTATTTTGTTCAGGGATAAAAAAAAAATAACATCGTTAGCCGGATTTTTATTCATTCGTTTTGTACGTTCATTTACTTATTTGTGTGTATGTTTTTTTGCATGTATAATAATAGTGAATCTCTGCTTATCTGTCTGCCAGCCTGTCTGTTTTCTTTTACTCTCTCTCTCTCTCTCTCTCTCTCTCTCTCTCTCTCTCTCTCTCTCTCTCTCTCTCTCTCTCTCTCTCTCTCTTCCAGCCTTCTTTTTTGCTGTATAACGTTTTTTTTTCTTCTTTTCCATTTTATTGCTATTACCTACACACTCTTGTTTCTGTTCACTTTTCCCGCATTTTTTGAAACGTGGGAATTTTTGTATTTGATTGTTTTTTTTTTTCATTGTTCCTCGTTTTGTTTTCACTTTGTTCTTACTTTGTGTGGTCGTAGTTGTTGTTGTTTTTTTTTTAATTTAGGCATGACCAGCCATTTTATGCAGTGTGTTTGCTTTGTATTTTCTCCCTCGCTGTTTCTTTCTCAAATTCTGTTTTCCAACCATGCATTGATTTTTTTTTCCCCTTTGTTTCTGTCTCTCTCTCTCTCTCTCTCTCTCTCTCTCTCTCTCTCTCTCTCTCTCTCTCTCTCTCTCTCTCTCTCTCTCTCTCTCTCTCTCTCTCTCTCTTTCTTTCTTTCTTTCTTTGCCTGAATTGTCTGTCCGTCTGTCTGTCTGTCAGTTGTCTCTTGACGTCTTCGCCTCTGTCACTCTCCTTTTACTTGCCAGTCAGTCAGTCAGTCTCTCTCTCTCTCTCTCTCTCTCTCTCTCTCTCTCTCTCTCTCTCTCTCTCTCTCTCTCTCTCTCTCTCTCTCTCTCTCTCTCTCTCTCTCTCTCTCGTTTTCTTTCCCATGACTGACAGTTTTGGGAAATGCCTCAGTCAGTCCTTTTCCACCTCAAGACTTTCTGAATTGTTCATTATTGGTTCTTATCAGAGAAAAGATTTTAGATGTCTTATTTTTTCCTTGAAGTAGCGGCCTGGAGCGAGGGACAGGACAACGCTCATGGGCGAAGGAGGAAATCAGGATTCGATTAACACGTAAAAGCAGCTTGAAGGACCATGAAGAGGGAAATTGAGTGTGAGTGAGTGGATGAGTGAGTGAAGATGTAATAAAGTGTGACGCGGTTCTTTGCCGTGCCTGTGGATTTTCATGAGGTTCTCCGTGGCATTTCTTGGGGTTATCTTTATGTTTATTGTTATTCCGTCTACCGTGTCCGGGTATCAGGTTTTCGTGACTTGTACGTGTTTTAGGAAGGACAGTGAGGGACGGGGTGGTGAGGAAAACGGTTCTTTTCAGGTACCTTTTTCGTGTGTGTGTGTGTGTGTGTGTGTGTGTGTGTGTGTGTGTGTGTGTGTGTGTTGTTGTTGTTGTTTTTGTTACTGCAAGAAATATAGGATAAGAAAAGTGTCTCCCGATCAAGATTATTATCATCATCATCATCATCATTATCATCATCATCACCGTCATTATCATCATCGTCATCGATGCTACTACTACCACCACTATCACTACCGTCATCTCCGCAGCTCTCTATATAATTCTTCGTTTCCTCACCACCGCCACCACCACCACTGACGCTGCCAATTACAAGGGGGAGCAATCCTCACCCTAACTGTTCAGTGTGCGACTGTGTAAATCTGTCATTGGTTGTCTTCTGGGAAAAAGAATACTAAGTGCTTTTGGAAGTATGCTTTTTATTCGCCACTTGATATTGATTTTTATTAGAAAGTCCAGTCGATTTTGAAGCGATGAAATGAACGCACGTATTGATCCTGTATTTCACTTCCAGGATTCTTCTTGTCACTCTCTTTGTTAGTATCAACTGTGCAATTTCTCATCAGAAACATTTATAGTTACCGAGTAAATTACTTTCATGACAGCTTTGGCGGAAAACTTACCGTGAAGCAATTTTCACAACAGTGCATGCAATGTTGGTTTCTAGATTGAATTTCTGAGAATCCACAAGCTACATATTTATAGGAAATTACTGCAGCTTTGTTACATATGGTTGGAATGGAAGGAAAAAAAAATATCAAATGGCTCTCATGATCTTTGAAGTATTAAACTGAAACTAATACAACTATTTTTTTTATTTTCTCTTTTAGTGAGGGTTCTAATACACCATTCTTGTTTATAATACTGCTCTCTTCCCATGGACGTGTGTGTTGTGAAGGGTCACGGGAGACAGCTCAGATGCTCAGGTCATGTGCTGGAGACCTTAATGACCGTGTTGTGTTTCTCAATGCTAGACCGGGATCAAGACGGCGAGGAGAGACAGCACCCGCTTCTCGGAACCGGCCGTGGAGAGAATGAGGAAAGAGGAAGAACCCCCCAGGGAAAGAGGGCGAAGGTGAGGGAAATCTGGTGTCATCAGGACGTTCTGAGGCCATGGGTACTTACCGAGTCTCCAAGGGAAGGTGAGAGGAAGAAAACTTACTCTCACTCTCAGCTCGCTCTTATGTCCCACTTCCTTCTTGTCGGATGTGAGGAATTCAGACAAAGGCTGGCCAGTTTCCTGAAGCGTGTGAATGGTAAGGTCAAGGCGTCTGCGGTGAGGGTTGGGGAGGGATAAGGTAGTCGAGGCTGAAGACGGACCGTGGCAGGTGAATGGCGCGGGAGCAGGTGGGGCGTGGGTGGGAGGGGATGAGATGCTATCAGTGATGGTGGCGGCGCGCTGTGGTTGTTGAGAGTGTAGGAGGTGTTCATTTCTGGTGACGACTGGTTTTGGTTGTAATGGTCGTGCAGGTGGTAGTAATGACAGGGTGTGGTTGGATGATAGTGTAGCTGATAGTCTTGGGGTGGTGAGGTGGTAGTGTAGGTGGTGGTAATGGTGGGGTGGTTTGGTGAGAGTCAAGATGATGGGTGAAGTTGGTTAGATAGTTGTGTAGTAGTGTAAGTGGCGGCTGAGTGGCAATACAGGTGGCAGGTGGTAGCAATGGTGTCAGGTGGTGGTGTAGGGTGTGGGTGATTGAGTTGCAGCGGCAGTCAAGTGGTGGTAATGAGGGTGTTGATGGACGGTGGTGTCGGTACCGAAGGCAAAGGGAAAGTTTGACACTATCATCCTTGGTCAAGTATTACACCAATAATTTATGAGTCTGCTGGGCATTCCGACTACCTTTCTACCGGAAACCAACCCCCACCCCCACTTGTGCTCCTGCCTGACCCAGCCGGACTCCCCTGCTGGCTGTTGCTTGCACGCGCCCCTTCGTTTCCACTTTCTCTGCCCCCCATCTGCCAGCGGTCTCCCATTCATTAAATCGTGAATATCCCACATTTCTTCTCTCTCTCTTCATTCTGTTAACACACCCAGTCGTACATTCACTCCAGTACTATTTCTCCCTCTCTCTCTC